>NW_025777948.1:0-88769 GCF_021130785.1 Homalodisca vitripennis
TGGAATATTGTTCTTCCGTGTGGTCCCCTTACACCTTTGGATTCATCAGCCTTATTGAAAGTGTACAAGTACGTTTCTTGCGTCTTTTTGGACTGCGTCTGGGCTATGCGTATCGAGAACTGCCCATCGAGAAACTCCGACAGCAGCTTCATCTTCCTACCTTGAGGTCCAGACGGCTGGTTGCTAACATCGTCTTCCTCAGGGAGTTATTACTGCGGAGATTGATTCAACAGAGTTGTTTGAGTAGAGTGAACCTTCGTTGTTCTCGCCCGTCCACATTCGTGGGACTTGTTCGAGAGATGGCATCACTCGACGCGGTACGCCTTCAACAGTACACTGCCAAGATTACACCGTTTGGGGAACAGTCTCCCACGTGTTTTGGATTTTTTAGACAGAGTTTGCCTTCCTTTAAAAGGGCATTGTTTGCCACACGAACATTTTTAATTGTTATTCCTTGCGCATTTTTTTGTAACTCTTTTTTTATTTTTGTTGTTGATTCTGTCAGCTTGGAATGTTAATTGGGGTGAGGGGGTTGTGATATTTAATGGTTTGTAATTTTTGCTGTTTTAATAACTCATAAAAAACCTGCTTAATCTGTTCTTTATATATGAATGCCAATGGCTATATCTATTCCAATATTGTCGTAAATATTTGCATGGCCTGATGTTTAGCATGGATTTCCACTTAATTTCTTATTATTAGCTTGGGTTTGTTTGTAATTTTGGTTATCTTTGCATGTTGTTTATACTATAAACGATTTATATTTATTTATACTATCAATGCATGTTATAAATCGCTTGTAAATTTTTTTTCATTCTATTAATACATATTCGACATATACTTTATTTTATTTACTATTGAGGTGTTGATCGTTGAATAAATAAAATAAGATAAAATAAAAAGATGGTGGCTAAGCAGGTTACGTGGGTGGACCTTTTTTAATATCAGTTTACTAGTAGAATACATTATTGTAAAATTACTAAGCCTTGTTTTTAATTAATTTAAAATTCTTTATTTAAGCCGTAATCATCACCATATTAAATTAGTTATAAATAAAATATATTGAAATAAATCTACCGCTGAAACTGACATGTTTACTTCGAGCAATTGCTTATCCCAAACTTAACGATATAAAATTTTTTGATCCAATGACAAAATAATTCACAAAAATGAGGGCTCTGCGGTTTAGTAGTTATATACCAGCCTGGAAAGTGAATACCTCAGGAGCAAGTAATTTTTGTAAATAAATCTTTATTGAAATTATAAAAATAAACCCATTAGTATTTGAATAATTAAGGTCTATATTAGAATTTCTATGTATATATAAGTTTATGCGGATTGTAAGCAAATATCCGGTTATGTAGGGAAATTTCCATTTATTTTAATTACAATTAATTCATTAAAGAATTAAAAAAATACCTTTAGACGTTTACTTAACGTCACAATAAGTTATGAAATATTTAGTTTACACTGTCAAATCTTCACAGTAACCTTTCGTAATAGGATTCCCTCTAAAAAAATAAGTCAGAATGTATAAAAACATGTTATTTGATATAATAATCTTAAATTCAAACTGTACATTCCCTCAACTAATCCTGTGTATTTCCCAGAGGTGTTGTTATTGTCTCTAACTTAGTTTAGTCCTATTATAATGAATTGCTCATGACAGGATTACATTGACTGGTTAGGAGGCTTTATTACCGTCAATTAATATCTTTAAAAACGGTTGCCTCTTTACTGGTAAAAACTTCCTACTAAATTGATGCTATGACACTACTAGTAAACTGTAATTTTTCGAGCACTATTGTAAAAGTCCTAAAACGGATTGATTGACTATGTGTTAGCGTAGGCTCCCAACAAAAGATTAATTATATGTTAGTCTTTTCGTTCGATAAAACAAATTCAGATTAACCTATATATTTGAAACTTTTAAGAAGTTACGTCTATTCGTAAGCAACTTGAAGTTTGATATTGGTGCACCCTACTCCGCGGGGTTTTTATTTAGCGTCAGCAAAAGTTTTTACATTGTGCCAATGGAAACCTGTTGGCCACGAGATAGTAGCAAAATTAATAAACATAAAAAAAATAATACCAAATACATTGCATTTAAACACACGACAAAGTAACCATAGCAAACACACTTGACCTAATCTATTTAGTTACGATCTCTATGTTACGTGACACGTGGTGCAGCTCGGCGTGCTGAATGATACCTTGCTGTGTTTTTTATAATTTTTACAATATCCGGTTCAAGGTATTGCATTCAGATTTTTTTCTATTTGAAAGTGCTACGAATTTAAATAAGTTTTTATCAACTACACCTGATTGTACAAACCGAATGAAACATAAAATCATCCTTGATGTTTTCTGTGCTCATATTTAGCTAATATGTGTTTTATTATATAAAAAAATGACTCGCAACAAAGATAACAAATAAACACACTATACTAATAAACAAAGATATAATTAATTTGCTTCAATTAAATTTAGTGAAATAAAAATTGCTCTTAGTGGAAAACCCTACTTTATGAAAATCGTATCTAAAATATGTATGCAATTAAGTTTCAGTTATTTCTCTGTAAATGAACTAACATTAGAATAAATTATTTCTTAAATGTAAAACTTCCTAAAATTTAAACTTTCTAAGTGCTTTTCACTACAAAATGTCGATTCTTTCAAATACAAGCGTGGTTAAGGGAAAAAATATTTTAATATACAATTTAGTAAATATTTATCACGTTAGAAAAGCTTGCTTTGTAAAAAGGAAAATAGAATGGACGTGGTTTTTAAAATTAAAGCTTTCGTATCTACTGCTACTATTTTTCCGGTAATGAAATAGAAAATACTATAATATTGAAGATATAATTAAACCGCGTGTTAAAGTAAAGGATAATGTACCGTAAATGATTAATACATAAAAGTTATCAAACGAATGTGGATCAAGCCTTTACTATAGAATTAAGGATAACATTTATCTTTTCAATCTCTTTTTCCTGGCAATAAAAGAGAATATTTTTCAAATATTGACCCAAGGATGAGGATGAAAAGATTATAAAAGTTATAAATCTACCTCAACTTCTTTAAGCTGGAGTCAACATTATACTTAGCATGACAATGTTGTTAGCCCGGTTTACAAAGTTGGCTTCCCGAAACTCGTGATAGGCTCATCTTTATAAAAGCAACGCCAACTGTAAACCTGCTTAAAACTTTTGATTTAAAATATTTTTGGGTTATAAACCACACGCTTAATAAAAATGATGAGGTTTTACTATTTTTCAAAATTCTACTGTAATTCTTTTTTATTTCTAGCAACGAGGACTAATCTGTATCTTAGTGAGTGACTAGTCCCTACTAGAAGCATCTCACAGATAGTTGGAAAGTCGATAAGCTTAAGTTTTTTTTTATTTACACAAATAGGAGAGGATTTGAAATAAAGCTTACCTACATGTAAAATCTATTATTGATGCCCAGATTACTCACAACACACAAGGTGGGAATACGTCACGCTACGTGTCACATGAGTCCTCGCCGAGGCTTCATGCAGAATTTAAAGTCTACATCTTATTTCATTAGGATATTATGATACTTTGCCACATGTTATAATATCACAAACGATTCATTTTACTCAATTTGTTTAAAAATTTATTCCGTGATATTCCTGTTTATATGATGGCTGCTCATAAGATAAATTTATCAGTTGTAGCTGTCGCTCACTGAGTGACTTTCATCAATACGGTTTGTATAAAAATTTAACTTCAGATTGCAGAATTTCAAGTCCATACGTCAGTGCGTTCATGAGATTACATGCAGATAAACAGAATATCTCTAGTCTATTGTGCCACAGGCTTCGCTAACGCTATTCAAATAAATAAATAAAGAATTTTTAACATTTTACTGTAAATCATCGTTGTTATTTCAATCGAGAGATTGGACGTAATTTACTACTCGTAACATGTTGTATTTCTACCAACTGTAACATGAAAAATTTTTTAATTTATAAACATCAAGTACTATTTCTGTCAAAACCAGTAAAATACTGTCGTTCTTGGAAACCATTAAATAACTAACACCAAAAATAGTGAGCTAGCGGTCTTAAGTTGTAAAAAAATTGCTATTCCATGTTATATCCATGAAGGAATCTAATGGTCTATATAACATGACTGCCTGAATGTTAGCAAAGCTTTTTACTTAAATGAGTCTAAAATATCCTTTATTCCTGTTGTCAATGTAAAGAATTTTGCTCTGAGTTAGCAATTATTTTTATTATGGTTTTATGGGAAAACATGATAAAAACAAAACAAAATCACAGAGTAAATATATTTGTAAAGTAACTGAGTGCCACACGTGCCATTGTAAAGTGTGTCATATTAAGAGACTAAGTATATACTAAAATGAGCTAAGGACATACAATGTGGCATAGAGCTCCAGATAATCCACTTACTCAACATGTGTCACAACGTACTCTGACCTTGTTTTGTTTTATACCTACTATTAAAGAATTTGAGATGTACAGGCAGGCCTCATATAATGTTCGGACTTATATTACCAAAAGTTTACCGTACCGACTTGCCCACTTTTTTGCTTCATCCTATTACGCAATAGCCACTTACTGTATAGTGAAGAGTAGAGTAATCCTGGAATAGTGGTCGGTTACTCATCTAAGGTGTAAATAAAAATAATGGAGACAAGTGTATTACTTTAGTAGTTTTGATATATCAGTAAAGTACCTAAACTTAATAAGCGCTAGTGACAGGACTTTTAGGCTGTGATCGTAGGTTTCTGTACAGAAAACATGCGAGATAAAACAGGCATTTTCAAATCAATTTAACATTTGATACGTTATTTAGTAAGGTTGAAACTTCTTAACCCTTTCATGTTCAGTATCACTGAGCCCTGTATCCAAAAAGAGAGCCAAATAGTGACTAAAATGTAAGAACAACATCTTTTTAAAAGTTTCTTAAAACATTTATCTGTATTGAATTTTGATTTCAACAACTACAACCTGTCGCAAAACAGGCTTCACTGTGGTTTAATTCCATACTTAATGTCTATAGGTACGCTTATGTGACGTAATGTAAAATTTCATATAATTTTATTCAGTCTGCCTATTAATTATTTTATACCGTGATTTTCTCGTTGCCACTATGGTTAACCATATGCTAAATAAACAAATGTTTACTACTACTAAAATATATATTATGAATTAACATGCAACATTCTCGAATTCAGTGCTATCTATATAAGAAATGCTTGAAGATAAATGTTAGATCTATAGTCGAGTTATTTTTTGAGATGCCATATGAATACACACAGAGAAAAAGAAATCTTTTCAACCCCTCTAGTTATGGAATTTGATAATTTTCAGGAAAAAGATTCCATAAAACTCTGTAGAAGTATTTTAATTCAAAGTAGAAAGAATATTTCATATTCATTAAAATTTGTTTGCAGAGTTCACCAACATGCGCTCATATATTTTATCAAACCATAAAACAAATCACTTATTATAATTATTAAAACTCCTTATAAATAATAAAGAAATGATAACAATTAAGATTAATTTCAGAAAAGTTTTGTGACGATACGTACATTATTTAAACATTTTAAAAGAGCTCTTTGTTCCTTTCAGCCTCTTTATGCTTATCCCAATGATCCATCATAGATGAAATGGAATATTTCATAAAAATACCAAGAAAATAGTATGAAGATGTGACAGTTTCTATTATCTAAGAATTCTATTGAGTTATCTGTTGACCTCTTTTAGTCTGGCGTATAATAGAGCTTTATAAAGAGACTTTAAACACTTTATCTTAATCTGTATGCACGTAGCTGCCAATGGATGTACACATATTATTTTACAGTTCCATAGACATTCTGAGCATGCCTTTGGGCGTGAATGAGAATGGATAAAACGTGTTTACGGAAATGAATAAATGCTTTGGATTCCTTTTAATTACAATGGTAAATCAATTTATTCATCTCATGCTGTATAGATACTAATTATTTAACTTACTTACAGCGTTAAATGCAAATTACAAATTAGGGCAACCCATTGTAAAAATCTGATTGACTTTTAATGCATGCGTATCTTGAATACACGATATACCATGGGGAAATGAAATTTATGAACTAAGCATAAAATTAATCCTAATATAACTTGATACGGGGTGCAATCGACAATGATTAGATCGCGATATTTCTAGTACCATTTTAATTTTCTTTTACAAAAATATAAGTATTATTGATTATTTTTGATATCGCATATATGTACAGATACGCGATATTTCAACCGGAATATTTAATTGGAAATAGGTAAAATATCAAAAATTTATATCTCATGTTGTACCGAATAATGTTAGAGTTTATTTAGACGGATCATTTTTTTCGAATAAAGTTTATATATATATATATATATATATATATATATATATATATATATATATATATTTGGATAAAAATGAATCCCTTTTATTTATTTTCAGTTATAAAAAATCAATCTTTTAGAAAAATTACAATGTACTTTATACTGTACCTTAAATGTTCTTCAAATAGAGGTTAAGTTTATTTAAGGTTGATTCAGTTATAAATGACCAATACAATTAATATGTGCACTAAAGTAGAAAGCAATAGTAATCTGTAACGTTTCATACAAAAGTAAAATATTGTAAAAAAAAAACACTTTCATTTTACCTACACAATTATTAAATATTCCAAACCCTTTACCTGTCAAAGCAATAATAACTCGTTACCTTGACATGCAGTTCTGCACAAAGTAACACGATATCTAAAACGTAGAAGATTTACGTCTCAACTTAGGCAATAATTGTATGATATTGAATCGTCTATCATACTGTAGATTTCTACTTCTATGTCTCATTCACTAAAAAATGTCCTGGTGTAGTATTTGGTGACCAAGTTCTCGGAATTTCAAAATTTAGTAGTTTAGTGTTGAAATTCGTTGCTAATTTAACTTTAAAGCAGTTAAATTATTTTATTGTTTAGTATACCAGTAATATTGTGTTAAATTCTGCCGTCATAGTTTCATGATTGGTTAGAATATTGACTTATCGATCCTAGCAACCGAATTCGAATTAAGGCTTGTGCACTTCCTCATTATATTAATCCTACTATATGGCTTCACGAGACTCCCTCACGTCTCCTATATAAGTACATAAAGTCATATTTTAAAACAGTTTGGAATTAAATTTTGTAACGCAACATATATATTACACCTTATAATAATTATGTGAAATAGTGTTGAGAAATAGAAAGATTCAATGACATTAATAGAAACATTACACCTTTCCAGAACATCATTACAAAATACTCCAGGAGTAAAAACAATTGAAATGCGATATAAACTGCTAAATAAACATAATACTTTATACACATTATATTTAGGACTTTTTATTTCTAGCGGCAATGCACCTTTCGTTTATTTTAATATAAGGTGAATTTCTCGAAATTTTTCATAGTTAACTATTTTATTAACTTTAATTCTCTATCCCTATATACCTAAAAAAATAGGTGTATAAACATGTTTTCTTTTGCTTGTGGTAAAAACTGATGCATATACATTTGTGGTTAGCTAAAATATTGCAGAGAATCCCAATTTAAATAATAATTATCATCTTTGAAAATTTTTATTATGGAACGAATGTATTGAATTGAGAATTATACTAATTATAATTATGTACCGTTACCAACCGTTGAAACACTAATAATACTAAGTTAAATGGTTCAAATATATCCCACAGTAGAAGAAATTTTACGACGAAATATATATTAAATAAATGACCTGGACAGAAAAGTGATGTTAAACTGCCGAATTATAATATTCGAATATATTTTGTAACAATATAAATGATTCGAAACCGATTGACTAATATTTGGAGTTAACGAAAGTTTCTGTAACAATAGAGTTATTTATAACGAAAAAATTATGAAATGATTAGGTCGTAAGATTGCACGGAATACATTAACAATTTTTAAATTAAAATATTAATTTGGAAAAAAATTAATCTGCATCTGCTTTAAATGTTAACTGTAATAACTGTTTTGACGATAATGATACACAAAATAATTTGATTATTTTTAACCAGTCTTCCAAGCCTGTTAATGACATTTATTAACAAGTTTAAATCGTACGTTATTTTGGTGAATATGCCCTAGATACAGTGCAGTAATATTCCACCGCCATAAACCAGACTAAATTGAAACTTTACTGTTATGCATTACTGTGGGAAATGTGTATGCAAAACTGTTACTCCCGTATACCATTTCATCAATGTTTGATAATGTTACACGGAAATCACTATTTAAACTATTACATACCTTAATGATGCTAATGGATATATAATTAAATAGTAATGGATTTATTTGGTAAATACATAGTAGGTAGATATATTCTTTAGGATACATCTTTGTTAGAGCAAATTCCACAACAGTTTGTCTACCTCTTTTCGCATACAGGTATTATATGAAATTGTAATTATTTTCCACTTTTACTTTACAGTAAACTGGTACGACCTTCATTTCACCTCAAGGATGGTTAATTAAACTTGTACAGAGGTCTATGTCATTGTTTTTATATTTGTATATCTATTTATATTTTGTAAAATAAGGCAAGCTCATGTAACGAAGACGACAACAAAAGCGATGACCAGAATCATTTACAATTTGTACCGTGTTCTAATACGGTAGCATATACTTGTTGTATGTTGGATAAGTGCCTTTTTACATAGATCTTACGTGTTACCATGATGACAAAGGGAATGTCACAGAATGAATAAGTGTGTAAACTAACTAAGTAAAAATTAACTTATTATAGGCCTATTGAAATTAACTTTATACTTGAAATATGCCACACAGCCTCAGCTGTACTGCTTCCATGTTATTAAACAACGTGCACAAAAAATGTATTTATTACCTTGTATTTGTATATCTGTAGCAAACTGTCGTTTTTCACTCTAGTCTATTTATTCGTATAGTTTATTGATGCAGACAGAAATTTAAAAAATCTTTTCCATAATGTTAAACAATGACACAGTTAGTGACCTAACCTTTAACAATAATTATTAAGTTAGAAGCAGTATTACTCGTCTAAGTGTCCTAAGATATATAATAAAGTTGCTGGGTGAAAACTTATGATGTTCTATATAAAGTACGAGTATAAACACAGGAATTAATTTATTTTTCGCGAATAATTATCCACTTTAAAATCTACTTGTAATAAATATCATAGAACTGATCACGTACCTGAAGCACTTAGATGATGCAAGGATTATTTCCGACATTTGCCATCAGTGATATACATAATCATTAAAATTTCGTTTTGATATCTGCTCTCTGATATTTTCCTCAGGATTTTGACTGACCGAAACTTTACTATATAATCCTGTCAAAGATTTGTGACATGGGTGAGTCGGAAATTTACAATATTTACGTTGATGGTCAAGTCTATTGGTATATATATATTTACATAGTAAATTATCAGTAAATAATAAAAGTATTATAAAATGTATTATTCAATAGAAGTTAAAATTCGTCTGCTTGTAATAAACAACCATTGACAACTAATAAGTATCAATGGTCATTGTCTGTTAATTGTTTATTGTAGAGAAGGGTTTTCTCTTTGGGATTTCAGGATATTGTTTGTGCACCTGGTGCGGCCATTGTTGGAATATTGTTCTTCCGTGTGGTCCCCTTACACCTTTGGATTCATCAGCCTTATTGAAAGTGT
This sequence comes from Homalodisca vitripennis, assembly GCF_021130785.1. NCBI lineage: Eukaryota > Metazoa > Arthropoda > Insecta > Hemiptera > Cicadellidae > Homalodisca > Homalodisca vitripennis. Next base: position 9,740 of record NW_025777948.1, read on the forward strand.
ACAAGTACGTTTCTTGCGTCTTTTTGGACTGCGTCTGGGCTATGCGTATCGAGAACTGCCCATCGAGAAACTCCGACAGCAGCTTCATCTTCCTACCTTGAGGTCCAGACGGCTGGTTGCTAACATCGTCTTCCTCAGGGAGTTATTACTGCGGAGATTGATTCAACAGAGTTGTTGAGTAGAGTGAACCTTCGTTGTTCTCGCCCGTCACATTCGTGGGACTTGTTCGAGAGATGGCATCACTCGACGCGGTACGCCTTCAACAGTACACTGCCAAGATTACACCGTTTGGGGAACAGTCTCCCACGTGTTTTGGATTTTTTAGACAGAGTTTGCCTTCCTTTAAAAGGGCATTGTTTGCCACACGAACATTTTTATTGTTATTCCTTGCGCATTTTTTGTAACTCTTTTTTATTTTTGTTGTTGATTCTGTCAGCTTGGAATGTTAATTGGGGTGAGGGGGTTGTGATATTTAATGGTTTGTAATTTTTGCTGTTTTAATAACTCATAAAAAACCTGCTTAATCTGTTCTTTTTATATGAATGCCAATGGCTATATCTATTCCAATATTGTCGTAAATATTTGCATGTTTAGCATGGATTTCCACTTAATTTCTTATTATTAGCTTGGGTTTGTTTGTAATTTTGGTTATCTTTGCATGTTGTTTATACTATAAACGATTTATATTTATTTATACTATCAATGCATGTTATAATCGCTTGTAAATTTTTTTTCATTCTATTATACATATTCGACATATACTTTATTTTATTTACTATTGAGGTGTTGATCGTTGAATAAATAAAATAAGATAAAATAAAAAGATGGTGGCTAAGCAGGTTACGTGGGTGGACCTTTTTTAATATCAGTTACTAGTAGAATACATTATTGTAAAATTACTAAGCCTTGTTTTAATTAATTTAAAATTCTTTATTTAAGCCGTAATCATCACCATATTAAATTAGTTATAAATAAAATATATTGAAATAAATCTACCGCTGAAACTGACATGTTTACTTCGAGCAATTGCTTATCCCAAACTTAACGATATAAAATTTTTGATCCAATGACAAAATAATTCACAAAAATGAGGGCTCTGCGGTTTAGTAGTTATATACCAGCCTGGAAAGTGAATACCTCAGGAGCAAGTAATTTTTGTAAATAAGTCTTTATTGAAATTATAAAAATAAACCCATTAGTATTTGAATAATTAAGGTCTATATTAGAATTTCTATGTATATATTAGTTTATGCGGATTGTAAGCAAATATCCGGTTATGTAGGGAAATTTCCATTTATTTTAATTACAATTAATTCATTAAAGAATTAAAAAAATACCTTTAGACGTTACTTAACGTCACATAAGTTATGAAATATTTAGTTTACACTGTCAAATCTTCACAGTAACCTTTCGTAATAGGATTCCCTCTAAAAAAATAAGTCAGAATGTATAAAAACATGTTATTTGATATAATAATCTTAAATTCAAACTGTACATTCCCTCAACTAATCCTGTGTATTTCCCAGAGGTGTTGTTATTGTCTCTAACTTAGTTTAGTCCTATTATAATGAATTGCTCATGACAGGATTACATTGACTGGTTAGGAGGCTTTATTACCGTCAATTAATATCTTTAAAAACGGTTGCCTCTTTACTGGTAAAAACTTCCTACTAAATTGATGCTATGACACTACTAGTAAACTGTAATTTTTCGAGCACTATTGTAAAAGTCCTAAAACGGATTGATTGACTATGTGTTAGCGTAGGCTCCCAACAAAAGATTAATTATATGTTAGTCTTTTCGTTCGATAAAACAAATTCAGATTAACCTATATATTTGAAACTTTTAAGAAGTTACGTCTATTCGTAAGCAACTTGAAGTTTGATATTGGTGCACCCTACTCCGCGGGGTTTTTATTTAGCGTCAGCAAAAGTTTTTACATTGTGCCAATGGAAACCTGTTGGCCACGAGATAGTAGCAAAATTAATAAACATAAAAAAATAATACCAAATACATTGCATTTAAACACACGACAAAGTAACCATAGCAAACACACTTGACCTAATCTATTTAGTTACGATCTCTATGTTACGTGACACGTGGTGCAGCTCGGCGTGCTGAATGATACCTTGCTGTGTTTTTATAATTTTTACAATATCCGGTTCAAGGTATTGCATTCAGATTTTTTTCTATTTGAAAGTGCTACGAATTTAAATAAGTTTTTATCAACTACACCTGATTGTACAAACCGAATGAAACATAAAATCATCCTTGATGTTTTCTGTGCTCATATTTAGCTAATATGTGTTTTATTATATAAAAAAATGACTCGCAACAAAGATAACAAATAAACACACTATACTAATAAACAAAGATATAATTAATTTGCTTCAATTAAATTTAGTGAAATAAAAATTGCTCTTAGTGGAAAACCCTACTTTATGAAAATCGTATCTAAAATATGTATGCAATTAAGTTTCAGTTATTTCTCTGTAAATGAACTAACATTAGAATAAATTATTTCTTAAATGTAAAACTTCCTAAAATTTAAACTTTCTAAGTGCTTTTCACTACAAAATGTCGATTCTTTCAAATACAAGCGTGGTTAAGGGAAAAATATTTTAATATACAATTTAGTAAATATTTATCACGTTAGAAAAGCTTGCTTTGTAAAAAGGAAAATAGAATGGACGTGGTTTTTAAAATTAAAGCTTTCGTATCTACTGCTACTATTTTTCCGGTAATGAAATAGAAAATACTATAATATTGAAGATATAATTAAACCGCGTGTTAAAGTAAAGGATAATGTACCGTAAATGATTAATACATAAAAGTTATCAAACGAATGTGGATCAAGCCTTTACTATAGAATTAAGGATAACATTTATCTTTTCAATCTCTTTTTCCTGGCAATAAAAGAGAATATTTTCAAATATTGACCCAAGGATGAGGATGAAAAGATTATAAAAGTTATAAATCTACCTCAACTTCTTTAAGCTGGAGTCAACATTATACTTAGCATGACAATGTTGTTAGCCCGGTTTACAAAGTTGGCTTCCCGAAACTCGTGATAGGCTCATCTTTATAAAAGCAACGCCAACTGTAAACCTGCTTAAAACTTTTGATTTAAAATATTTTTGGGTTATAAACCACACGCTTAATAAAAATGATGAGGTTTTACTATTTTTCAAAATTCTACTGTAATTCTTTTTTATTTCTAGCAACGAGGACTAATCTGTATCTTAGTGAGTGACTAGTCCCTACTAGAAGCATCTCACAGATAGTTGGAAAGTCGATAAGCTTAAGTTTTTTTTTATTTACACAAATAGGAGAGGATTTGAAATAAAGCTTACCTACATGTAAAATCTATTATTGATGCCCAGATTACTCACAACACACAAGGTGGGAATACGTCACGCTACGTGTCACATGAGTCCTCGCCGAGGCTTCATGCAGAATTTAAAGTCTACATCTTATTTCATTAGGATATTATGATACTTTGCCACATGTTATAATATCACAAACGATTCATTTTACTCAATTTGTTTAAAAATTTATTCCGTGATATTCCTGTTTATATGATGGCTGCTCATAAGATAAATTTATCAGTTGTAGCTGTCGCTCACTGAGTGACTTTCATCAATACGGTTTGTATAAAAATTTAACTTCAGATTGCAGAATTTCAAGTCCATACGTCAGTGCGTTCATGAGATTACATGCAGATAAACAGAATATCTCTAGTCTATTGTGCCACAGGCTTCGCTAACGCTATTCAAATAAATAAATAAAGAATTTTTAACATTTTACTGTAAATCATCGTTGTTATTTCAATCGAGAGATTGGACGTAATTTACTACTCGTAACATGTTGTATTTCTACCAACTGTAACATGAAAAATTTTTTAATTTATAAACATCAAGTACTATTTCTGTCAAAACCAGTAAAATACTGTCGTTCTTGGAAACCATTAAATAACTAACACCAAAAATAGTGAGCTAGCGGTCTTAAGTTGTAAAAAAATTGCTATTCCATGTTATATCCATGAAGGAATCTAATGGTCTATATAACATGACTGCCTGAATGTTAGCAAAGCTTTTTACTTAAATGAGTCTAAAATATCCTTTATTCCTGTTGTCAATGTAAAGAATTTTGCTCTGAGTTAGCAATTATTTTTATTATGGTTTTTATGGGAAAACATGATAAAAACAAAACAAAATCACAGAGTAAATATATTTGTAAAGTAACTGAGTGCCACACGTGCCATTGTAAAGTGTGTCATATTAAGAGACTAAGTATATACTAAAATGAGCTAAGGACATACAATGTGGCATAGAGCTCCAGATAATCCACTTACTCAACATGTGTCACAACGTACTCTGACCTTGTTTTGTTTTATACCTACTATTAAAGAATTTGAGATGTACAGGCAGGCCTCATATAATGTTCGGACTTATATTACCAAAAGTTTACCGTACCGACTTGCCCACTTTTTTGCTTCATCCTATTACGCAATAGCCACTTACTGTATAGTGAAGAGTAGAGTAATCCTGGAATAGTGGTCGGTTACTCATCTAAGGTGTAAATAAAAATAATGGAGACAAGTGTATTACTTTAGTAGTTTTGATATATCAGTAAAGTACCTAAACTTAATAAGCGCTAGTGACAGGACTTTTAGGCTGTGATCGTAGGTTTCTGTACAGAAAACATGCGAGATAAAACAGGCATTTTCAAATCAATTTAACATTTGATACGTTATTTAGTAAGGTTGAAACTTCTTACCCTTTCATGTTCAGTATCACTGAGCCCTGTATCCAAAAAGAGAGCCAAATAGTGACTAAAATGTAAGAACAACATCTTTTTAAAAGTTTCTTAAAACATTTATCTGTATTGAATTTTGATTTCAACAACTACAACCTGTCGCAAAACAGGCTTCACTGTGGTTTAATTCCATACTTAATGTCTATAGGTACGCTTATGTGACGTAATGTAAAATTTCATATAATTTTATTCAGTCTGCCTATTAATTATTTTATACCGTGATTTCTCGTTGCCACTATGGTTAACCATATGCTAAATAAACAAATGTTTACTACTACTAAAATATATATTATGAATTAACATGCAACATTCTCGAATTCAGTGCTATCTATATAAGAAATGCTTGAAGATAAATGTTAGATCTATAGTCGAGTTATTTTTTGAGATGCCATATGAATACACACAGAGAAAAAGAAATCTTTTCAACCCCTCTAGTTATGGAATTTGATAATTTTCAGGAAAAAGATTCCATAAAACTCTGTAGAAGTATTTTAATTCAAAGTAGAAAGAATATTTCATATTCATTAAAATTTGTTTGCAGAGTTCACCAACATGCGCTCATATATTTTATCAAACCATAAAACAAATCACTTATTATAATTATTAAAACTCCTTATAAATAATAAAGAAATGATAACAATTAAGATTAATTTCAGAAAAGTTTTGACGATACGTACATTATTTAAACATTTTAAAAGAGCTCTTTGTTCCTTTCAGCCTCTTTATGCTTATCCCAATGATCCATCATAGATGAAATGGAATATTTCATAAAAATACCAAGAAAATAGTATGAAGATGTGACAGTTCTATTATCTAAGAATTCTATTGAGTTATCTGTTGACCTCTTTTAGTCTGGCGTATAATAGAGCTTTATAAAGAGACTTTAAACACTTTATCTTAATCTGTATGCACGTAGCTGCCAATGGATGTACACATATTATTTTACAGTTCCATAGACATTCTGAGCATGCCTTTGGGCGTGAATGAGAATGGATAAAACGTGTTTACGGAAATGAATAAATGCTTTGGATTCCTTTTAATTACAATGGTAAATCAATTTATTCATCTCATGCTGTATAGATACTAATTATTTAACTTACTTACAGCGTTAAATGCAAATTACAAATTAGGGCAACCCATTGTAAAAATCTGATTGACTTTTAATGCATGCGTATCTTGAATACACGATATACCATGGGGAAATGAAATTTATGAACTAAGCATAAAATTAATCCTAATATAACTTGATACGGGGTGCAATCGACAATGATTAGATCGCGATATTTCTAGTACCATTTTAATTTTCTTTTACAAAAATATAAGTATTATTGATTATTTTTGATATCGCATATATGTACAGATACGCGATATTTCAACCGGAATATTTAATTGGAAATAGGTAAAATATCAAAAATTTATATCTCATGTTGTACCGAATAATGTTAGAGTTTATTTAGACGGATCATTTTTTTCGAATAAAGTTTATATATATATATATATATATATATATATATATATATATATATTTGGATAAAAATGAATCCCTTTTATTTATTTTCAGTTATAAAAAATCAATCTTTTAGAAAAATTACAATGTACTTTATACTGTACCTTAAATGTTCTTCAAATAGAGGTTAAGTTTATTTAAGGTTGATTCAGTTATAAATGACCAATACAATTAATATGTGCACTAAAGTAGAAAGCAATAGTAATCTGTAACGTTTCATACAAAAGTAAAATATTGTAAAAAAAAAAACACTTTCATTTTACCTACACAATTATTAAATATTCCAAACCCTTTACCTGTCAAAGCAATAATAACTCGTTACCTTGACATGCAGTTCTGCACAAAGTAACACGATATCTAAAACGTAGAAGATTTACGTCTCAACTTAGGCAATAATTGTATGATATTGAATCGTCTATCATACTGTAGATTTCTACTTCTATGTCTCATTCACTAAAAAAATGTCCTGGTGTAGTATTTGGTGACCAAGTTCTCGGAATTTCAAAATTTAGTAGTTTATTGTTGAAATTCGTTGCTAATTTAACTTTAAAGCAGTTAAATTATTTTATTGTTTAGTATACCAGTAATATTGTGTTAAATTCTGCCGTCATAGTTTCATGATTGGTTAGAATATTGACTTATCGATCCTAGCAACCGAATTCGAATTAAGGCTTGTGCACTTCCTCATTATATTAATCCTACTATATGGCTTCACGAGACTCCCTCACGTCTCCTATATAAGTACATAAAGTCATATTTTAAACAGTTTGGAATTAAATTTTGTAACGCAACATATATATTACACCTTATAATAATTATGTGAAATAGTGTTGAGAAATAGAAAGATTCAATGACATTAATAGAAACATTACACCTTTCCAGAACATCATTACAAAATACTCCAGGAGTAAAAACAATTGAAATGCGATATAAACTGCTAAATAAACATAATACTTTATACACATTATATTTAGGACTTTTTATTTCTAGCGGCAATGCACCTTTCGTTTATTTTAATATAAGGTGAATTCCTCGAAATTTTTCATAGTTAACTATTTTATTAACTTTAATTCTCTATCCCTATATACCTAAAAAAATAGGTGTATAAACATGTTTTCTTTTGCTTGTGGTAAAAACTGATGCATATACATTTGTGGTTAGCTAAAATATTGCAGAGAATCTCAATTTAAATAATAATTATCATCTTTGAAAATTTTTATTATGGAACGAATGTATTGAATTGAGAATTATACTAATTATAATTATGTACCGTTACCAACCGTTGAAACACTAATAATACTAAGTTAAATGGTTCAAATATATCCCACAGTAGAAGAAATTTTACGACGAAATATATATTAAATAAATGACCTGGACAGAAAAGTGATGTTAAACTGCCGAATTATAATATTCGAATATATTTTGTAACAATATAAATGATTCGAAACCGATTGACTAATATTTGGAGTTAACGAAAGTTTCTGTAACAATAGAGTTATTTATAACGAAAAAATTATGAAATGATTAGGTCGTAAGATTGCACGGAATACATTAACAATTTTTAAATTAAAATATTAATTTGGAAAAAAATTAATCTGCATCTGCTTTAAATGTTAACTGTAATAACTGTTTTGACGATAATGATACACAAAATAATTTGATTATTTTTAACCAGTCTTCCAAGCCTGTTAATGACATTTATTAACAAGTTTAAATCGTACGTTATTTTGGTGAATATGCCCTAGATACAGTGCAGTAATATTCCACCGCCATAAACCAGACTAAATTGAAACTTTACTGTTATGCATTACTGTGGGAAATGTGTATGCAAAACTGTTACTCCCGTATACCATTTCATCAATGTTTGATAATGTTACACGGAAATCACTATTTAAACTATTACATACCTTAATGATGCTAATGGATATATAATTAAATAGTAATGGATTTATTTGGTAAATACATAGTAGGTAGATATATTCTTTAGGATACATCTTTGTTAGAGCAAATTCCACAACAGTTTGTCTACCTCTTTTCGCATACAGGTATTATATGAAATTGTAATTATTTTCCACTTTTACTTTACAGTAAACTGGTACGACCTTCATTTCACCTCAAGGATGGTTAATTAAACTTGTACAGAGGTCTATGTCATTGTTTTTATATTTGTATATCTATTTATATTTTGTAAAATAAGGCAAGCTCATGTAACGAAGACGACAACAAAAGCGATGACCAGAATCATTTACAATTTGTACCGTGTTCTAATACGGTAGCATATACTTGTTGTATGTTGGATAAGTGCCTTTTTACATAGATCTTACGTGTTACCATGATGACAACGGGAATGTCACAGAATGAATAAGTGTGTAAACTAACTAAGTAAAAATTAACTTATTATAGGCCTATTGAAATTAACTTTATACTTGAAATATGCCACACAGCCTCAGCTGTACTGCTTCCATGTTATTAAACAACGTGCACAAAAAATGTATTTATTACCTTGTATTTGTATATCTGTAGCAAACTGTCGTTTTTCACTCTAGTCTATTTATTCGTATAGTTTATTGATGCAGACAGAAATTTAAAAAATCTTTTCCATAATGTTAAACAATGACACAGTTAGTGACCTAACCTTTAACAATAATTATTAAGTTAGAAGCAGTATTACTCGTCTAAGTGTCCTAAGATATATAATAAAGTTGCTGGGTGAAAACTTATGATGTTCTATATAAAGTACGAGTATAAACACAGGAATTAATTTATTTTTCGCGAATAATTATCCACTTTAAAATCTACTTGTAATAAATATCATAGAACTGATCACGTACCTGAAGCACTTAGATGATGCAAGGATTATTTCCGACATTTGCCATCAGTGATATACATAATCATTAAAATTTCGTTTTGATATCTGCTCTCTGATATTTTCCTCAGGATTTTGACTGACCGAAACTTTACTATATAATCCTGTCAAAGATTTGTGACATGGGTGAGTCGGAAATTTACAATATTTACGTTGATGGTCAAGTCTATTGGTATATATATTTACATAGTAAATTATCAGTAAATAATAAAAGTATTATAAAATGTATTATTCAATAGAAGTTAAAATTCGTCTGCTTGTAATAAACAACCATTGACAACTAATAAGTACCAATGGTCATTGTCTGTTAATTGTTTATTGTAGAGAAGGGTTTTCTCTTTGGGATTTCAGGATATTGTTTGTGCACCTGGTGCGGCCATTGTTGGAATATTGTTCTTCCGTGTGGTCCCCTTACACCTTTGGATTCATCAGCCTTATTGAAAGTGTACAAGTACGTTTCTTGCGTCTTTTTGGACTGCGTCTGGGCTATGCGTATCGAGAACTGCCCATCGAGAAACTCCGACAGCAGCTTCATCTTCCTACCTTGAGGTCCAGACGGCTGGTTGCTAACATCGTCTTCCTCAGGGAGTTATTACTGCGGAGATTGATTCAACAGAGTTGTTGAGTAGAGTGAACCTTCGTTGTTCTCGCCCGTCACATTCGTGGGACTTGTTCGAGAGATGGCATCACTCGACGCGGTACGCCTTCAACAGTACACTGCCAAGATTACACCGTTTGGGGAACAGTCTCCCACGTGTTTTGGATTTTTTAGACAGAGTTTGCCTTCCTTTAAAAGGGCATTGTTTGCCACACGAACATTTTTATTGTTATTCCTTGCGCATTTTTTGTAACTCTTTTTTATTTTTGTTGTTGATTCTGTCAGCTTGGAATGTTAATTGGGGTGAGGGGGTTGTGATATTTAATGGTTTGTAATTTTTGCTGTTTTAATAACTCATAAAAAACCTGCTTAATCTGTTCTTTTTATATGAATGCCAATGGCTATATCTATTCCAATATTGTCGTAAATATTTGCATGTTTAGCATGGATTTCCACTTAATTTCTTATTATTAGCTTGGGTTTGTTTGTAATTTTGGTTATCTTTGCATGTTGTTTATACTATAAACGATTTATATTTATTTATACTATCAATGCATGTTATAATCGCTTGTAAATTTTTTTTCATTCTATTATACATATTCGACATATACTTTATTTTATTTACTATTGAGGTGTTGATCGTTGAATAAATAAAATAAGATAAAATAAAAAGATGGTGGCTAAGCAGGTTACGTGGGTGGACCTTTTTTAATATCAGTTACTAGTAGAATACATTATTGTAAAATTACTAAGCCTTGTTTTAATTAATTTAAAATTCTTTATTTAAGCCGTAACCATCACCATATATTAAATTAGTTATAAATAAAATATATTGAAATAAATCTACCGCTGAAACTGACATGTTTACTTCGAGCAATTGCTTATCCCAAACTTAACGATATAAAATTTTTGATCCAATGACAAAATAATTCACAAAAATGAGGGCTCTGCGGTTTAGTAGTTATATACCAGCCTGGAAAGTGAATACCTCAGGAGCAAGTAATTTTTGTAAATAAATCTTTATTGAAATTATAAAAATAAACCCATTAGTATTTGAATAATTAAGGTCTATATTAGAATTTCTATGTATATATTAGTTTATGCGGATTGTAAGCAAATATCCGGTTATGTAGGGAAATTTCCATTTATTTTAATTACAATTAATTCATTAAAGAATTAGAAAAATACCTTTAGACGTTACTTAACGTCACATAAGTTATGAAATATTTAGTTTACACTGTCAAATCTTCACAGTAACCTTTCGTAATAGGATTCCCTCTAAAAAAATAAGTCAGAATGTATAAAAACATGTTATTTGATATAATAATCTTAAATTCAAACTGTACATTCCCTCAACTAATCCTGTGTATTTCCCAGAGGTGTTGTTATTGTCTCTAACTTAGTTTAGTCCTATTATAATGAATTGCTCATGACAGGATTACATTGACTGGTTAGGAGGCTTTATTACCGTCAATTAATATCTTTAAAAACGGTTGCCTCTTTACTGGTAAAAACTTCCTACTAAATTGATGCTATGACACTACTAATAAACTGTAATTTTTCGAGCACTATTGTAAAAGTCCTAAAACGGATTGATTGACTATGTGTTAGCGTAGGCTCCCAACAAAAGATTAATTATATGTTAGTCTTTTCGTTCGATAAAACAAATTCAGATTAACCTATATATTTGAAACTTTTAAGAAGTTACGTCTATTCGTAAGCAACTTGAAGTTTGATATTGGTGCACCCTACTCCGCGGGGTTTTTATTTAGCGTCAGCAAAAGTTTTTACATTGTGCCAATGGAAACCTGTTGGCCACGAGATAGTAGCAAAATTAATAAACATAAAAAAATAATACCAAATACATTGCATTTAAACACACGACAAAGTAACCATAGCAAACACACTTGACCTAATCTATTTAGTTACGATCTCTATGTTACGTGACACGTGGTGCAGCTCGGCGTGCTGAATGATACCTTGCTGTGTTTTTATAATTTTTACAATATCCGGTTCAAGGTATTGCATTCAGATTTTTTTCTATTTGAAAGTGCTACGAATTTAAATAAGTTTTTATCAACTACACCTGATTGTACAAACCGAATGAAACATAAAATCATCCTTGATGTTTTCTGTGCTCATATTTAGCTAATATGTGTTTTATTATATAAAAAAATGACTCGCAACAAAGATAACAAATAAACACACTATACTAATAAACAAAGATATAATTAATTTGCTTCAATTAAATTTAGTGAAATAAAAATTGCTCTTAGTGGAAAACCCTACTTTATGAAAATCGTATCTAAAATATGTATGCAATTAAGTTTCAGTTATTTCTCTGTAAATGAACTAACATTAGAATAAATTATTTCTTAAATGTAAAACTTCCTAAAATTTAAACTTTCTAAGTGCTTTTCACTACAAAATGTCGATTCTTTCAAATACAAGCGTGGTTAAGGGAAAAATATTTTAATATACAATTTAGTAAATATTTATCACGTTAGAAAAGCTTGCTTTGTAAAAAGGAAAATAGAATGGACGTGGTTTTTAAAATTAAAGCTTTCGTATCTACTGCTACTATTTTTCCGGTAATGAAATAGAAAATACTATAATATTGAAGATATAATTAAACCGCGTGTTAAAGTAAAGGATAATGTACCGTAAATGATTAATACATAAAAGTTATCAAACGAATGTGGATCAAGCCTTTACTATAGAATTAAGGATAACATTTATCTTTTCAATCTCTTTTTCCTGGCAATAAAAGAGAATATTTTCAAATATTGACCCAAGGATGAGGATGAAAAGATTATAAAAGTTATAAATCTACCTCAACTTCTTTAAGCTGGAGTCAACATTATACTTAGCATGACAATGTTGTTAGCCCGGTTTACAAAGTTGGCTTCCCGAAACTCGTGATAGGCTCATCTTTATAAAAGCAACGCCAACTGTAAACCTGCTTAAAACTTTTGATTTAAAATATTTTTGGGTTATAAACCACACGCTTAATAAAAATGATGAGGTTTTACTATTTTTCAAAATTCTACTGTAATTCTTTTTTATTTCTAGCAACGAGGACTAATCTGTATCTTAGTGAGTGACTAGTCCCTACTAGAAGCATCTCACAGATAGTTGGAAAGTCGATAAGCTTAAGTTTTTTTTTATTTACACAAATAGGAGAGGATTTGAAATAAAGCTTACCTACATGTAAAATCTATTATTGATGCCCAGATTACTCACAACACACAAGGTGGGAATACGTCACGCTACGTGTCACATGAGTCCTCGCCGTGGCTTCATGCAGAATTTAAAGTCTACATCTTATTTCATTAGGATATTATGATACTTTGCCACATGTTATAATATCACAAACGATTCATTTTACTCAATTTGTTTAAAAATTTATTCCGTGATATTCCTGTTTATATGATGGCTGCTCATAAGATAAATTTATCAGTTGTAGCTGTCGCTCACTGAGTGACTTTCATCAATACGGTTTGTATAAAAATTTAACTTCAGATTGCAGAATTTCAAGTCCATACGTCAGTGCGTTCATGAGATTACATGCAGATAAACAGAATATCTCTAGTCTATTGTGCCACAGGCTTCGCTAACGCTATTCAAATAAATAAATAAAGAATTTTTAACATTTTACTGTAAATCATCGTTGTTATTTCAATCGAGAGATTGGACGTAATTTACTACTCGTAACATGTTGTATTTCTACCAACTGTAACATGAAAAATTTTTAATTTATAAACATCAAGTACTATTTCTGTCAAAACCAGTAAAATACTGTCGTTCTTGGAAACCATTAAATAACTAACACCAAAAATAGTGAGCTAGCGGTCTTAAGTTGTAAAAAAATTGCTATTCCATGTTATATCCATGAAGGAATCTAATGGTCTATATAACATATTGACTGCCTGAATGTTAGCAAAGCTTTTTACTTAAATGAGTCTAAAATATCCTTTATTCCTGTTGTCAATGTAAAGAATTTTGCTCTGAGTTAGCAATTATTTTTATTATGGTTTTATGGGAAAACATGATAAAAACAAAACAAAATCACAGAGTAAATATATTTGTAAAGTAACTGAGTGCCACACGTGCCATTGTAAAGTGTGTCATATTAAGAGACTAAGTATATACTAAAATGAGCTAAGGACATACAATGTGGCATAGAGCTCCAGATAATCCACTTACTCAACATGTGTCACAACGTACTCTGACCTTGTTTTGTTTTATACCTACTATTAAAGAATTTGAGATGTACAGGCAGGCCTCATATAATGTTCGGACTTATATTACCAAAAGTTTACCGTACCGACTTGCCCACTTTTTTGCTTCATCCTATTACGCAATAGCCACTTACTGTATAGTGAAGAGTAGAGTAATCCTGGAATAGTGGTCGGTTACTCATCTAAGGTGTAAATAAAAATAATGGAGACAAGTGTATTACTTTAGTAGTTTTGATATATCAGTAAAGTACCTAAACTTAATAAGCGCTAGTGACAGGACTTTTAGGCTGTGATCGTAGGTTTCTGTACAGAAAACATGCGAGATAAAACAGGCATTTTCAAATCAATTTAACATTTGATACGTTATTTAGTAAGGTTGAAACTTCTTACCCTTTCATGTTCAGTATCACTGAGCCCTGTATCCAAAAAGAGAGCCAAATAGTGACTAAAATGTAAGAACAACATCTTTTTAAAAGTTTCTTAAAACATTTATCTGTATTGAATTTTGATTTCAACAACTACAACCTGTCGCAAAACAGGCTTCACTGTGGTTTAATTCCATACTTAATGTCTATAGGTACGCTTATGTGACGTAATGTAAAATTTCATATAATTTTATTCAGTCTGCCTATTAATTATTTTATACCGTGATTTCTCGTTGCCACTATGGTTAACCATATGCTAAATAAACAAATGTTTACTACTACTAAAATATATATTATGAATTAACATGCAACATTCTCGAATTCAGTGCTATCTATATAAGAAATGCTTGAAGATAAATGTTAGATCTATAGTCGAGTTATTTTTTGAGATGCCATATGAATACACACAGAGAAAAAGAAATCTTTTCAACCCCTCTAGTTATGGAATTTGATAATTTTCAGGAAAAAGATTCCATAAAACTCTGTAGAAGTATTTTAATTCAAAGTAGAAAGAATATTTCATATTCATTAAAATTTGTTTGCAGAGTTCACCAACATGCGCTCATATATTTTATCAAACCATAAAACAAATCACTTATTATAATTATTAAAACTCCTTATAAATAATAAAGAAATGATAACAATTAAGATTAATTTCAGAAAAGTTTTGACGATACGTACATTATTTAAACATTTTAAAAGAGCTCTTTGTTCCTTTCAGCCTCTTTATGCTTATCCCAATGATCCATCATAGATGAAATGGAATATTTCATAAAAATACCAAGAAAATAGTATGAAGATGTGACAGTTCTATTATCTAAGAATTCTATTGAGTTATCTGTTGACCTCTTTTAGTCTGGCGTATAATAGAGCTTTATAAAGAGACTTTAAACACTTTATCTTAATCTGTATGCACGTAGCTGCCAATGGATGTACACATATTATTTTACAGTTCCATAGACATTCTGAGCATGCCTTTGGGCGTGAATGGAGAATGGATAAAACGTGTTTACGGAAATGAATAAATGCTTTGGATTCCTTTTAATTACAATGGTAAATCAATTTATTCATCTCATGCTGTATAGATACTAATTATTTAACTTACTTACAGCGTTAAATGCAAATTACAAATTAGGGCAACCCATTGTAAAAATCTGATTGACTTTTAATGCATGCGTATCTTGAATACACGATATACCATGGGGAAATGAAATTTATGAACTAAGCATAAAATTAATCCTAATATAACTTGATACGGGGTGCAATCGACAATGATTAGATCGCGATATTTCTAGTACCATTTTAATTTTCTTTTACAAAAATATAAGTATTATTGATTATTTTTGATATCGCATATATGTACAGATACGCGATATTTCAACCGGAATATTTAATTGGAAATAGGTAAAATATCAAAAATTTATATCTCATGTTGTACCGAATAATGTTAGAGTTTATTTAGACGGATACATTTTTTTCGAATAAAGTTTATATATATATATATATATATATATATATATATATATATATATATATATATATATTTGGATAAAAATGAATCCCTTTTATTTATTTTCAGTTATAAAAAATCAATCTTTTAGAAAAATTACAATGTACTTTATACTGTACCTTAAATGTTCTTCAAATAGAGGTTAAGTTTATTTAAGGTTGATTCAGTTATAAATGACCAATACAATTAATATGTGCACTAAAGTAGAAAGCAATAGTAATCTGTAACGTTTCATACAAAAGTAAAATATTGTAAAAAAAAAAACACTTTCATTTTACCTACACAATTATTAAATATTCCAAACCCTTTACCTGTCAAAGCAATAATAACTCGTTACCTTGACATGCAGTTCTGCACAAAGTAACACGATATCTAAAACGTAGAAGATTTACGTCTCAACTTAGGCAATAATTGTATGATATTGAATCGTCTATCATACTGTAGATTTCTACTTCTATGTCTCATTCACTAAAAAATGTCCTGGTGTAGTATTTGGTGACCAAGTTCTCGGAATTTCAAAATTTAGTAGTTTAGTGTTGAAATTCGTTGCTAATTTAACTTTAAAGCAGTTAAATTATTTTATTGTTTAGTATACCAGTAATATTGTGTTAAATTCTGCCGTCATAGTTTCATGATTGGTTAGAATATTGACTTATCGATCCTAGCAACCGAATTCGAATTAAGGCTTGTGCACTTCCTTTCTCACTCTAACAAATAACAAATTATCTCTCCAGGCTAAAGTAATTGTGAGTAAAGTGAAATAAAGTGGTTCCTAATTATGAGATTCAGATACTTGCGAAAAAAACGTAACATTACACGAACCAACTAAATAACTTCTATAATTCCTTAAAAACCTGTAGCGTTCAACTACAAATGAAAACATTATATCATCAACAGCAATTATGAAGTACTAAAAATTAATCATTGTTTCTATTTGTGAACGTTATACAAAACAGATAATATTGTAATATAAGAATATAATCCTATAACTTGTACATGCATTTAATAACTAAGTTGGAATAGAACAATGCAAAGCGCATTTGTCTGTAAAATGGGAACAATTACCACAAAAGCGTGGTTTTTACTAATGTGTTTTAACCGGATGCTTTTATCCAAACAGGAAATACCGCTTACAATCGGACTCAGTTTGTGAATAATTGATGGGATGGTATTTATGTATTTTGTACAGTTACAAACTAAACAATTTATGTTATATTTATGTTTTGCACTTATATCTTTTAATTTTGTGTCCTAGAAATGTAAAATATAAACATATATATAGGAATGAAAGATAATGGTACTTTTTAATACTACATGTAGTATTTTACTGTCTCAAATCATGCATGAATACTGTTCGTAAACTGCAAAACTCACACTAAAGCTAAACCGTCTATAAAACTTCAATCTAGTTTATGACTATGATTTATGACTTTCAAAAACCGTAAATGGACTCACATAAAATTGTTTATGGCTCTCAAAGTATGGTGTCTGGATGTTGCATTAAGAGATACACGTTCAGTAACGAGTAAGCGAGACAGATTCGAGAATATTAAAATTACGTAATCAGTACGTCATTAAAATTCTCCCTCTTGTAAAGTTATTATTATAAATATTATATTATTGTAAATTAATTGGTGATTACTTATGGGGCAAATGAAATATAAAACCTGGTTAGGCTATTAAAAGAATAGGGTACAACCCAACAAGCCTACTCGGCCCAGCATTATGTGTCCGTCGAAAGTTCCTTGAAAAACGGGCTACTGTGCGATAGCTTTCACATGAGCTAAGTCTGGTCGCATCAATATAAAGGGCAAAATCTCAATATCCAATAATTTAAAAACACCTTCCTGTGTACATATCATATATTCTCTAAGCAAACAAGTTCATTTACCTTCCATTTATTCGATTTTTTATCATTATTTCTTCAGCTATCCTACCTTGTTAACTGTAAATAATTATGTAACAGAAGTTTCATTTGTAATTTTGTTTGCTTGTTTTTATGATAGATTATTTGAACTTGTTGAAACAATGTTGGATTTACATCACTTAGTTGCGTATTATAAATAAATGATTTTCTTAATAAGTAACGCTGTGCATCAGTATTTTGCTCGAATTTTACAAATAAAATATTTATTTTTCTTCTTTAGGCATGGATAATGGTAAATACAACTTTATCAGTCCTATTTAGGATTGTCATTTCCACCGAATAATTCTAAAATTTATCAAAAGACCATAAGTCGTGGTTTTGTTGTTATTTATAAACATATCAATACAATTTTACTAAAGTACAAATCTAAATATCATGTTATGATTTGTCAGATTGAAATAATAATAGCAGGTCATCTTGCTTAGGGTTTCGTCGTTACGTGTTTTCTTTGAAGAGTTTATTACATTTTAAACAGTTTAAATATATAGGATCGTATAGAGTTTTATATTTAAACATAACGTAAAATATTGCAAACGTCATAAAATAACTTAATCTTATAAGTTGTAAGTACTAGTATTTTTTTTTTTTTCATTTTAATGTATAAGGAACAAGAATATTATTTTCTTTTTGGCCAACTTGTATATTGAGTCTAAACCCTTTCACTGTGATTATAATATACTTATGTATACAACAAGTTTATTGTATAAACTCTAGTATTTTGAATATACACGCAATAGTTAATAGTTCATTCAGTAATCAACTTAAAGTGTTTTATATATTCGCCCAAAAAGTAAATAAACGAACACCAAACGGGTTAATTGACAGAACGCTAAGTGTCAATCGGATGCAATAACAATGCATCACATTACCCCTCAGAGAGTAGTAACTTTCGTATTCATTGAATGGGTATAATAGTATGATGAAATGCAATTTGTTGTAGCATGAAGTGATTATTCACGGATCGCCAGTAAGTGTATCACTACACTATGTGCCTGCCAAATGAATAGCTCGGGCACCATTACTTTGAGTCGGACTGCCGCCTTGTATTCTGTAATTGGAATTCCTAGCCAATGGAAGTATGGCTGTAGTCGACAAGTCCATGCATCAGAGATATTGTTTCATCGTGGTAGGTCTTAATGTTTAATTGGATATAAGGTGAAGCGTAATGAATGTACATATAATTTTTCTTAAAATATTAGTTCATTTATTTTAAAACTATTATTAATCACATCATCTGCATCAAATGATGGTTATAAAACAATTCAATTAAAGGATACCATTTCAAACAGTTTACATACATAATTTGTATATAAAGCAATACCCCATGTAGAAAAATTAAAAGAATGTAATACTCATATTTAATTAAATTATATATTTTATTAAAAATGCTTTTATTTATAACATATATGATAGACCTGTAAAGTTGTACTACGAGATGTATACAATAAATTGAACGTTCAATTTAACATGATTGTCATTATTTTACAAGTGATTGATCTGACCTCTTTGTACAAGATTTAACATAGAAATGTTTTTGTCTTTCTTAAAAATAAAAAATAAATATTTTTTTAACCCTTAATAAACTGTTTGTGTATTATTACACCAAGCAATAACAGTACATAAACTAGTAAGAAAGTGTAGCAAAAAATATCTGATCCAAAACATTAACGATAAATCAAAATATAAAAATCTTAAATATAAAATACACACGTCACATATTACTACACCAAAAATCAATATATCTTCGCTGTTCGAAGGTTCATTGACGATGGACGAATTGCAGAGTAAACATGATTTGCCGGGCATTATCCACCGTTAATTGACACAAAATTATCACTGATTTTGACTTGCGGTAAAAATTATTTTTCTATAACTGAACAATAGGAAAATTTCCTTCATCTAATTACAACAATGGTAAAGGTGGTTATGGTGGTTTTGTGTTTATTTCTATTTTTACAGCATATCAAACTTCTTATTTACAATAACCAAGTATTTAATACTATCATTAATATAAATTATATTTTCTAAAGGTTTCATTACAAACTGTAATCATGTGTACCAAATACTGTGAAAGTCTTTTATTTGTAGAAACCTAAGTTGGATGATATATAACCACTGTTATATAGAATTAAAATCTTTCCTCCTTATAAAGGAATCTAGTTTTATGTGATCCTGGATGTGTTCCAGTAATTAAATTTTCATTTAAGCATATTGAAAACAAGTGAGATATCCAAATTCGGTAACACATAAAGACTACTCATTTTACTAATACGTTACTGTGCGCATGTTTATACAATGACATGACTTGTTTTAGGCGACTTTGACTTTATTAGAGATTTTTAACTTACAATTTTGTCATCTGTCATCAATGATTTCAGTTAGTTAATTGCCATATTTATAATCTCAGTGCATGGTTAGTCTTCGCCTTAGGGTGTTTTACCCTTTAGGAGAAGATAATATACAGTCCTCAAAAATAAATATTCATTTTTGTAACATAAAGTGTTGAAAATTAAAAAAAACTCTTAATATAGATTGAAGGGATTTTATTACAGTAAATAGCGTATTGCATCTTTAATAGTAAACTTGCTCACTTTATATAAATATTTCCATATTCTAAACTCCAATATTTCCGAATTATATCCTCTTCAAATACGTCAAAGCACTCTCAATAATAGAATAAATACAATTAAACTACAATAATTGTGTTTATATTCAGTAAGTACCGAACAAACAAACGCGCTATCCTCATTCATGTCTAAGTTAATAAGGACCTCATTGAGCAAACACGCGTATAACTCATACTTATTCATACAAACACACTGAAACGGCATCGCTTGTTGCCTAAGCTTGGTTTGTTAAACAATTACACTACCTTGTGTAAGATCATACACTATCACTGAGTCGCTCTAACGTCTTTGATGTCACACAAATGGTTTATCGAGCTATTCTCTGATTTTTCTATATATATATATAATTTCCGATGTTTTGTTCGGTAATAAGTATTTTTACAAGCAATATAGCAACTAGTAGATATTTTATTGGAGTTTTTATTCTAACTCATGTTGTATATTACCATTCCCTATCCTAATGGAAACATATTACGATCTAACCTAAATAAATTGTGACTTATATAATAAATTATCTATTATACATTTATAAGAAATGAACAAAATTAGGAAATCAATTTTTTGTCCATGAAACACAACATTTACTAGTCTATAGTGGCCCGTTTTAAGTTATTAAAATATAATTGTACGATTCAAACAAGACGCAACTCAGGGCAAAATTATATTCTTTCATATCGTTTTCAAAAGTATATGGGCTATTTATTCATATTGTTTAAAACATTTTCTGTCTGATTATGCATGGGTATATGTGCTTCAGAAAACTATAAAGTTTAGACTTTATGAACTAGCTGTTAAATTTGAAGTACACTAGATCATTCCTTGCTCTATTTCACATTTGTGAAGAAATGGAAAAACGTTTTCAGAATGTCATGAATTTCCCCTTTTTATAGCTTAATACAATTGTCCTGTTACCCTTGATTCCAATTAATAATCCAGCTGGAGTGTTGAGAGGATATTTAGCTTGTGATATACTCTGTAAACTTTATATTTTATACTGACATACAGTACATATACAAACACAAAGGTGGCATTGCCTATGTAGCCTAAATACACAAAATATCACCGCATGTAACCATTCCAAACAATACGGTATTCTAATACCTGTAAGATCTGTTATAATACTCTATTGCTGGTCTCTAGTTTCAAGCTTAAAACAATAGTTACTGTGGATATTGTTACATTCATTAAAGGAATTAAAGATTTAGATTTACTTTTGGTTTAACATTACACATATGTTTTACATTTTTTGAGTCAATATGTTTTCAAATCATGATTTTTACGTCTAGTTTGTTGGAAAATAGCAATAATTATGTTTTCTGCGGGGTTTTAATACATAAAATATTATAATTTAAATTAAAATTGTGAAAATAACTATTTTAGTCTAAGATTTTAAGTTTATATAAGCAGCCGTAAATTACCGTGTCACGTGTCGGTCAGTAGCAAAATAGAAAGAAAATGCCAGGCAATAAGTTTTGTCTCGATCGAGAGTAGCAAATTTATGTTAGTGAATGTACATTACTATAGAGAACGTTTTTTTTACATTATTACGTCTGTGTAAGCAATCATATATTACAATGTCAACTTTGTAGTTAGTTTTTAATCAGCACAAACCGCCAGAGAAGACGTCATTTCATAATCGAGGCCAATGTAATTATGTTACAGACTTTACATAATTGTGCAGACGGTATTTGTACTTTACTCAGTCTATATAAGCAACCGTAAATTACAGTGTGACGTTAAAATGGTAGTTTAAATCAGCACATACTGCCAGAGAAGACGTGGTGTTATGATGGAGGATACTACACTTTTGTTTTCGTGTACTTTATTGTACAGATGGCATTTGTACATTAAAGAATGTGCATAAACAACCTCAAACTGCAGTGTTACGTTTCAGTTAATTGGTAATCTCTATGTGCTTTATAGTGGATGTGGCGATATTATCAACACTATTTTAAAGGTTTGTTTCGGTGACCATCTATTGAAGAATGTAACCTTAAATTAAAGTGTCGCGGTTTGACCAATTATAAATCTTCACTCTTAGGAAGGAAAAGAAAATAACAGAACATAACACATATAATAACCTACGAAATTTTATATGAAATAAATATGTAATAAAGAATATAACATAGCTGTTTTATACGTAATACAATAACTTCGTTTTAATATTATTCTTATAATTTTTGTTTAAGTGTTATTAATACTCTTATCGAAACATCTATTTGGGAGTATGTGCATGTGTTTGTGTGTGTGTGTTGGGGCGGGGTATTATTTCGAAGCTCTTGCACTATAGACGAGCCTTTTATAGAAATACATTCGCCAATACGGCTCTGCCCCACGGGCTTCCAAAGTTCCAATGGTAATCTTATGAGAGTGTCTTTGTTTGGTTGCACTCATAATACGACTAAAAAACACACAATGTGTTGCTCTGGTAGGTATCTTTAAGCCTCTTGGCACAATTGTATGTTGTTTTGTTTGTATGTTCATTATTGTTTTAGTAAAAATATGTGCGTATTTACTCTATATTTAAAATTTTGATAAAAATCTCGATATATTAGTTTAAAAACTGGGCAATTGTATTGTAAATCCAAAGCCGATAGTATAATCATAAAAAGAACTGCAGGCTGATTTATCATATATGATAGCATTTTTTTAAATTTAATTACAAAGTTTTAAATTGATATAAGGGTTTTGCTACGATAAAACTGGCTAGTTAATGTTTTTTGACATGCAATATAATTGTAAACTACGTACTATACATATTGCTTAAGTTTTCTAGTGTATAACATATAACGACACACTGGATCGTACAGTATTTACTATATTTGCTACGTTAATAAAAATTTATATATATATACTAACCTATCTGTATAAAATACAGCTCAATGCACAGATGTTATACAATTTTAATTAGTGGGGGTTTATCCTCCTCTAAAGCTGTAAAGTAGGCCCAGGATGAATAAGACAACTTGACACGCGCATAAAAGCGCAATACAACATGTTACTGTATAACGAGCAAGGTGAATAGTAGAAGCTGTGAGAAGCAAACACCTGGTGCTAATCAGGTAGCCGTTTCTAGGTATATAGGTCAGGATGTGTATATATCGTTAAGCAAAGTTGACACATTCGTTAACATATAAGCCAGCATAACAGGCAATTATTTCCTCCAGAACTGTAAGGTTCTTTTTGTGAAAGGGTGGAATAATTCTCACAATACTATCTACATAGTTACTAATTAAATACTCCTTTCAGTATTTCACACTTTAAAAGTATACAATTTTTTTTTATAATAAGAGTAAAGCCTTCAATATTTCCTCGTACACAAATAATTAAAAATTATATCTAAACCCCAAATGGAATATTATCGGGAAACGCCATAATTGACATTAGTACGTATTACGCATGATACTGTTTTCCATTTGCCATAATGGATTTAACCAACCATAAACATCTACGGATCATAATACCTCACATTGAAATAACATTGTTACAGCCACATACGTACTTGAATGTTAAGAGCATTCAGCGTATGGTATTAGGCTTGTAGTCCACATTACATAATCATTAACTTAATCAAATAATTTTTTCCAACCGATTCCAGTTTAAAAGGCATGTTAGTAAAACTGATTTTATAGCCAATTGGGAATAACCGATATTGACGAGTACGTATTTATTTTACTACTTATTCTTTTGTTAGTAAATTTACTAGAAATCTAGAGTTTTATGCATACTCATGATTTTTTATCTATTAGCGCTAATTGACTGAGTAGTAACTACACTCATTTTTATTTGTATATCTGCCCGTATGTCTCCAGGATATCTATAGAACAAGCTAGTCTATATATGATAAATAATGCATGAAGCTGTATATCAACATAAATAATTTTGCGTTTGATACTGGAACATACTACTCCATTGGATTTGGCTAAATCTTAAACACGTTTTTCCATATCATTACAGGAACCAAGGTGGCTAGGAAAAACTCACAGGAAACAATAAATTTGTAAACATACTAGGTATATGGGGCATTTTAATTTGTAAAAAGTTAAAGTATTTAGCTAATAAGATGAAGTATATATTTGAAATTTTTTACGCAATCTAGCGAAGCCTGTTACACGACTAATGACATGACGTACTCCTTACTTTTATTTAAATTAATACAATATATGGATCTAAAGAACGAGAACAAAATTACAAATAATATTAATAGATCCATATAGTGTTAGATGAATTAATAATGACGCGATAATCAATACATGTGACCAATAAAAAAGTTATAATAGAGCAAATTTATGATTTTAATGTTATTTCCTAAAATGCTAAAATCTTTTAATAGGATATAATATTAAATTATAAACCATCTATTCCCCATACCACGCGATTAATTTTTATGTTCAGGATAATTTATTGCCCGCTGATATTAAATCATTTCATGCCTTATAAAATAAAATTTTTACTAAAGTACGTAATTGATTTGATATTAACAATTTATTAGCAGTATATTTTAAATTAACGTCATATTTTTCACTTAAGTTAAGCCTAGTCAAACCATTTGTGCTTAAACAGACTCATGGCATATCTCTCTCACAAAAACATGTAAACTACCAATGATACATGGCTTAAATTCAGAATTGGTCTAAATTGGATAAGGTCAACGACTCCATCACCTTGTCGACCTACTAAAACGCATTAATAAATCTCATTAATAAATCGAGCCTAAACGTTTTTGGAATTGTTTTATTCCTTAAATACATTTAAGAAGCCTATGATTAAGCTTTCACAAAAACTTGACAAAGGTATCTCGCAAATGCGGCTGTTGGATCTAAAGTCGTATCTGTCTCTTTTGCGGTAAATTACCTAATCCAGGAATATAATACAGGGTGATGCCAGAGGTTTAAGCATTCTGATTGCATCCTACATACCTCTTTAATTTATATTTAAAAATAATATGGACTGCCTTTTTTGGTTTAAACTCATTAAAATTTATATTACTCATTGCCATGGCATCTGAGGATATATATATATATAAACAAAAGTAGGTAATATTAAGGCTTATAAGAAGGTAACGTTGCTAGTTTATGCATGTCAATTAATATTAGGTTTCTATGAAAATAAAAAACGATGTAATAATGTATTCTTCTTCATTATAATAGATTTATAAATAAGCAGTGAAAATCCAAACAGGAATTTTTATAAGCTATGTTTATCAATAAATCAGGGAGGGATATAACCGATTAATCAAGCTCACATGAAGTCCCGCAGCGAGTTGGCCCAGGACCAAGGAAGTTCTCAAGGGCGAGCAACTTTTGTCGCCAACTACAGGTTGCTTAGAGTTACTTCAAACACTACACTGGAAGATGGTGGGTTGCTGCTTTTTACCAAACTCGTCACTGTATCACATCAGGTCAATAATTATAAGTACTGTAACTTTGACTTTTAGTATAGATTGGTTTATGTTTACATTAATATCATATATTGAAAAGTATTGAAGGCAAATAAAATAGCACAATACAATTTCTAAACAATAGGCTTTAAATATTGATAGAATAAATTTTTCATTATTCTAATGGGTTGATTCAATCACTCAAGTGGAAGACTTACCTACCTAAAAAGAAGAGTTGCTTAAAGAATTAAATAGGTAATACTATGAGATGGGAAACTACATAAGAAAAAACCAAACGCACATGCTTAAACACATATGCAATGTTCTTAGCATCAGAATTGACTCTGTAACCAAACATAAATACTATTTAAAACTATAACTACATCTTAGACTTAGGCATGTAACACATTTCCAACATAAACCCCTCTTTATACGTATTTGAATATTAATAGTACACCGATAGTCGTCTTTTTTGTAGACCGTATCTAGTTTATGAAATTCGTCTTCAATCTCGAACTTTCTTGTACACCAATCAATAAAAGCCACGTGAACCGTATCACTTGCAACATTAAAATGCTGGTGCAGGCCCCCTTCTTATACTATGTGCACCGAGATCTCAGACGCTATCAGTACGCTTATTGACATTTACCTATCATACTCCTTCATTTAGCACTCCAAGCTTTACCAAAACAAACAGCAAAGAAGTCTACATAATTGAATAATAAGCCTAATCCCAACTCTTTTAGTCTAAGAGTCAAGACAAAATTTTTGTGACACAATATGGGATTTGTAGACAAAAAATAAATTGATTGTCTGCAACCCTAGTTTTTGTGGTTCTTGAAATTGGAC
Source organism: Homalodisca vitripennis (assembly GCF_021130785.1). Lineage (NCBI taxonomy): Eukaryota > Metazoa > Arthropoda > Insecta > Hemiptera > Cicadellidae > Homalodisca > Homalodisca vitripennis. The sequence continues at coordinate 36,488 of NW_025777948.1, forward strand.
GGTATAAAAATGGTTATGAATAAGAAATAACGACTTTGTTTCAGTTAAAAAAACCATAAAATATAATAGTTAATGTTAAATCAGTGTCAGCTACTTTTGTACAGAATTTTAAATCGGAAATGTTCACTCTCTCTATTTATTTCTCTCACTGTGATATAACTATATTTTACGACCGTGACGATCTGCTGCAAGAGTCTCAAAGTAGAATAATTGTAAACTAAGAAAAAGCTATCGTTCTAACACTCTCGATACCTATTGTTTTCATGTATACAAGATATACAATGATGACGATAGACTTAATATCGTTAGAAAAAACTCTTATATCGATTTAAAAAAACCCCCTGATTAGACTCAAGAGAACTAACTCAAGAATTAAAATTTAACTCTCTGCTAATATACCGTTGACATAACATACGGAAATAGTAACGTATCTATGAAATAAACATATTAGGTTCTATATTAAAATATTAGGAACCGAGTATCGATGAGGACTTATCTGAGTCGTTATAACAAATACGTTCAAGGTAATACACGACGAGATAAAATTAGTTAATAAAACAATATTGAAATAATTGTAATATTTAGTTATAATTAAATAGTTTTTAAACCTTCTAAATATATTTTTATTACTAAAACTTTAACGACTTGGAGGAAGCAAACTTTTACGTGATAACGATAAAAGATTAAATTAAATAAATAACTTAAATAACTAGTGCTGAGTTATTTAAATTAAATAAACATTATTTGTTTTTTTTTTTGTGGAAGCACACTATCTCTTAAGACAAATGTAATGATCAGTAACTTAACACACAAAGTGAAGAGACAAAATGGTGTAGTTCGTAAAGACGACATTTAGTCAGTTGATAACAAATAGTGCTTGAACATGCTATAAATCTCCTTCCTTTATATATCACACACTGTAGGTTGGTTATTCCAAAAGTCAATAGGTTTATGTTAAATTAACGTTCATACTCACAATATTTTATGCGCGCGCATTTTATATTTACAAAACTTGAAAATTACATTTATAAGAAAAACATTTTTTACTAAAGATTATATACTACTCATATTATGTAATAAGATGTAAAAATATAAAAGAGCCAATTTCTGTAAAAAGAAAACTTCATATAATTGTATTAAATTCTTTAAGTCTATATGGTAAAGGTAAATAAAAACTTGTTCTTTGACATCTGCTTTACACTACTGAATAAGTACATGTATAAACATAGTAAGAATAAATGTTATACTTTTTTGGTATAAAACAATGTTTTAGTTTCTTTATATAGATAAAATCTATTGCTCAGAGTTTTTTTTTTTTTTTTTTTTTTTTTTTTTTTTTTGCAAATGGAACAGTGTCGCAGGTACGGTGGTTATCGCAAGATACCGAATCAAACAACGTTAAGCATTTCTGCTGCTTAAATTGGTAACCGCTGAGCGATTCTGTAGTTGTAAGCAGATCGCCTGCTTGGTGGTGGATTGAAATTAACTTTTAGCCTTTAGACCTTTAGGCCTTCCACCATAATGGATATTATGTGAAAAATTTCGCAACTGTAGAGGCCAGTACGGGCGGGCCCTAAAGTTAAAGGGAAAAGTCCGTACTTAGGAGAAGGATAGGCCAAGGTACAAAATATATGTTCAAAATTTCATGTCTTTATCATTTCATGGTTGTGTTTTGGGCGTTGAAGTCTTTTCAGAACTACATAACTCAACAATATAAATACAATATTTCATCGACTAGTTATAATAAGGTATATTATACACCATTTGGGTATTTTATATACGTATATTGAAAAACGCTATACATGACTACAGATTTTAGTCGAAATAATTATATCAAAATTCGCTGCTTGTTTACCACAACAAAACTGAGTTTACAGTACAAAAACAGACAACATGTTTGCTGATCATAATTTTTTCCTAACAACGACTGTTGCTAATTATAATATGGAGACTGGCCATGTAATACTGCTAATGGAGGAGTGTCTGCTGATAACACTACCACTAATCTATCGCCAAACAATGTAACTTGTCCCAGTGATGCAACTAATGGATCCGCCACAGACCGACCTCGTTACTCGGATAAGATATAATACGTCTGAAACGTCATTGGGGGGGGGGGAGTTGTGTTAAACCGAAACCTAACTCGAAATTACAATTTCACTATTTACTGAACCATATTTAATCATCAATTTACAAACTATTTGTCTATTAAGGAGTAAGGTCGCACATATATATTTTAATCTTATTATAATATATACGTATGAATGTAGTAGAAGCCTCTTTCTAGTGTTAATTATTTAATTTAACTTACATAAAAATATAAAATATTTGCTATTTACAGTGTTTTAATTATTAAAAATTTTAGTTTTCTTGTGTGTATTTTTACTGTACAAAAAATATGCTCATATTGTTCATAATTTCATTTATACTTGGCAATTTAATAATGATGTACCGTCTATGAGGCTTTGTACCTATAATACCTGGCCTGTTACATGAACAATAAATGTATTTTTCATAATGTAATACCTTATATGGGTAGTAACTTATTAAAATCCATATTAAGATATATTGATCTATTGGCAATGCATGCTACTTATATTGTAAAGTGCTGATATAATCCCTGTAGTCACCGGAAATACAACTCGGTTTATCGTTAAAACCCTTATATAAAATTAGTTTTCTATACTAAACTATTAAAAAAGTTTAAATTCTAGAAAATACTAATAATAGAACGTCAATTACAAAATAATTAATCTTCTATAAGCCTGTTCGATTCTTGACAGTTATTCTGCTCGTTCCATAAAGTAAGGTTCTAAAATGTATCCGACATAAACACGAATACAGAAAATTTAAATTTAAATTTAATATTAAAATTTATTGATTATCTTAGTTATGTAACACTAGTATAAAAAATTTATATATTTTTAAATTCACACATTTATATCAATAGAATTTTTGTTTGAAAACTACGTTTTCCAATATTGTTCTAGCTTGAGGCCCCGAAAAATTGTTATTTTATTCATACAATTAAACTAACAATAGTTGTCTGGAGCTCTTCTCACTCAAGAATACCTTATTTCCACTCGGTTAAATTTTTACTGCTGCGCATTTCACAGATTGGCTATTTGTGGTAGTAACTTTGTGTAATGTAATGGTAAACAATGCAAAACATTTTAAGTACGCAATCATTGAACTATGTTGGTAAACTCGTGTTTAACATTATAATGCTATTACCCTTGCAAAGTTATATAGTAATACTAAAAACAAGAGTGAGCGGGCATATAGTCTTATAAACAATTCTTAACTCATCATGATTCTATGTGTTATTTAATCACAAAATTAAAGATAATTGTTGTTTTATTGACAATTATGCAACTTTTTTTACCCTATGAAGGGGGGGGTAGTACACCTTTCCGCTTGCATTTACAAATTTATTTCTTGTGCAACTACTGATATACCCACACATATGAAATTTTGTGAGTAAGTTAGATATATACTTCCGTTTATTTGAAAATTATTTTTAATAAAATATTTTATTCTTTTACTGAGTTATATTCTTTTTCGTTTTTTTACGTAGCTTACTTATTAACATAATTGTAACGCTCAAATTAAAGTTTCACACATAAATTTTGGTATAATTCTGTTTGTTAGACCTAGGGCTATGGCATGAACTAAGGATATTGGTCTAATGTTAAAATAAAAAAAAAATATAAAATATAATAAAATATAAAAAAATAAAAATAATAAATTACAAAATAAACATAATTTATTTAAAAAAAAAACATTTATTTACCTTAATAAATTGAGTTATATTGATTCATTTATGAAAATCCTAGTTCATGCTATAGCTAATGATGTTATAAACATCCCCTGAAAATTTGGTAAGGATATCTTGAATAGTTTTTGAGAAATCATGTAAATAGTAGGCAAAAAAGTAACTTTCGGAAAACCAACGTTAAAGTTAAACTATTAAAAAATGATGTTTTATCTTACATTAAAAAGACCCTGCTGCATATGTTACACCTTCTAATTTTTAAAATCTCCTTTGCTGGTCTAGTCTCTATCTCCTTCTGGCTCTTCTGGCTTCCAAACTTTGATTTTCAACTTTCTTTAGCAATGCGCGCACACGGATCTCATCAAAATTTCTCAACAATTCTTCACAGAAAGTCCCCGGAGTCATGGATAAATGAGTAAGAAATGCCCTTCATTATAAATCAACGATGCTTCATGTGCTGCAGTATTTAAAAACTGTTCTTCCAGCAAAACCTTTTTTAGGGCAGATGTTCCAAAGCACATTGTTGTATGACTTGTTAGCGTTTTGGGTCTTTCCTTTTAAACATCTTCTTAAAAGTTCAGGCTTTGTCAGATCTACGAATATTGGTTTAATGGAATCCATTATAGAGTATGGTATTGTATTTTTATGTTTTAAAAAGTTGTTATTGAGTCATTAGATATAGTCTGCTGATACTTACACCAAGATTCTGGGCCAGTCGGACAAAAATGGTGAAGTGGTTTCTCATCCGAACTGGCCTTGTGGTTCAATACTGCCCAAACAGCCTTTCTCATTGATACCAAGTCATTGGGATTGGCTCTAATAGCATTACCAAAGTACACACCTAGTTGGTCAATCACAGAGTCTGTCAATCTATTTTCGATTACTTGAAACTGAAAACGTAAATGTTGACACTACTCTTCACTCAAGTAATGTAAACAAACAATACATTGAACCAAAGCCATGGGCCTGTAAAATAGAAATAAGAAAACAAATCACAGATTGTAAAGCAAAACACTACCTACTATCAATGAATACTGTATGTAAACGAAATCTAAAAACAAGAGGAGTGTACAAGATTTGGATTTTGTCCAAAATCGTCATGTATTGATTTTGTTTTTTTTGTCATAATTCAGCTAAAAATCAAGATATCATCATAATTCTTTTACTGTATTGATCAGAACAAACTAGTAAACAATTATAATGAAAAAAATAAATAATGAATTTTTTTTACTTTTAACGGTGTACTACCCCCCTTAAGTAGTTTATACAACTTCTTTCCAATTTTAATTTACCAGGATATCTTATTTCTTTCTCTATCAGAGTTACCCAAAGAGATCTATTGTATATTATCATAGTTCTTTGGAGAGATTATTCAATATTCATATTATATTATTGTTGTTTGACCGCTAAAATTGTTAAAAATGTAACAAAATTTTGAAATGTGAGTATTAATTCCTGTTCTAATACATGTATCAGACTACATCAGCAAAAAACATCATACACGTCAGAGTATGAAAAAGAGAGAACCTTGTTCAATTAACTATTTCAACTGTCCTTATTTTTTGACTGTAGTTTTGTTTCTATGCTACATTTTTGTTATTCTTCTTAGTTTGTTATGATTAAAAGCACTTTAATGCATAACCGTGGGGTGGTACTTAATGATGTAAAAGTAACACAAAAATGTTTAAAAATAAGCTACGACAAAATGAATTCTGCTTCGCTATCATTGGTAGTTTGTCATTCGCCTTGTCACTTCTATCTTTCAATAAAATGCGTTTTTGATAATATTTTAGTTCAAAAGTTTATTGCGTATTTTCTGACAGCCGATGGACGTTATTATATTATCATGGAGTACGTGCCTACGAGCAATCTTGAAAAGACTCCTGCTTGGGTCGGCTCTCTGGATTGCAGTACACGAAGATTTACTTTAGAGAGATATAAAGTAAATCATGGGATAAATAATATTCCGTACGTAGTTAAACATTTTGTACGTATGTGATATCGAGATAGGTATAATGATACTTAGTAGCGTGAAAAGTAACAATAGGAAAGAACACTCGCTTTTTATGTTCAATCAAAGTTAATGATTTTAACTTATTGAAAAATAAATAAACGATTTGTAAGTGAAAATCTTGAGAAGTTCCCGTCTGCCAAATAGTGAAGTTTATTTGTTTGATAGATACTTAAATTGAAGTAATTAATTTTGGCTAAATATCAATCGTTATTTAAAACATAATGTTTACAATAGGCAACAGTTTTGGAAACGATATTTTATTTTAGTACGCTCGTCAGTGCAATAGTACTTAAACCGTATGATAACATTATGAGAAAATTCACTGAATTTTAAAACATTTTCATAATCTAAATATAAATTTTCAGAAGCCCGTTATTCATTGTCTTGAATATCCAAAAATGCATCTGAGTGTCGTTTTCTAAATTCAAATGTTTTCCGAGGAAAATAACTCGTTATAAAGGATGACACTGTCAAGGCACAAAGGTGAATGAATTCCCGATCAAATCAGTTAAAATGAACATTTAGAGCCTTAAGCCAGTCAGTTATAAGATAACTTACAGTGCACAGTTATTATAAGTGCAGCACGATATGTGCTTCTTATAGTGATTTAAAATATATATTTTCAAGATTGTAATATATTTAAAAACATACTACCAGAGCATTGAGCTTCAGAATTGTTTTAAAAGTCCTAATATTATTGAGTGTTCAATCAGTGGGGGTTGTTATTGTACAATTAAAGGACTCCAAAAATGTATACCTAAGGGGAAAGATTGCAAAAATAACAAATTTTGCCAAAGAGAATTTAAAATTTTGAAACATTATTGTCATCCAACGCTGTCAAAAGGAAAGTAAACGTTATTAAAACGGTTGCTTATCTAAAATATCAAACTGTACAAAAAATTATTATTGTAGTGCGTAAATATTAAATAAAAATGATTTATTAAAAATTGTCCTAGAAAATAGTATATTAAAAAAAGTATACATTTTGATTAAAAACAAATTTAAAGATATATAAACAAAGTTGTTGTATCTACAGAGTTTATTTCTGAAAAATGTACGAATAAAATATATTAAAAATACATTTAAAAGTAGGCAAAACCGGTTTAAATCTATCCCCATACTAAAGCATATATTTTTCACATATTTTATTGAATATTAAAAACAATATAACAGGGGAAAACATTTTACCAATTTATTTTGTTAGATTCAGTACTGAAATCTTAGGGCAGAAAAATGCTGAATATATAAAAAAATGCTCAAAATTTCTTGAAAACAATCGTACCATATTTGATTGCCGTCGTCAGTTATTAGAGCCATGTTATTGAACATGTTTCAGAATATGTATAACACACACACACACACACACACACATAACATATTTATAGATATATATATATATATATATATATATATATATATAAAACACACAGGAAAGTTTATAGCTGCTTCGGCATATATTTTTCACGCTCTGCCATTATGTGCAATAATATTACAATTACATTTTTATTTTATAAAAAAGTTAACATGGAGAGCCTGAACATATTTTACGACTCAGTACATTTTAAATACTTACTAAATCTAAAATTATAATAATTAGTTTGTGGTATACGTTAGATTTAATTTAAGTATCAAAAATCGGAGAAATTCTGTTTTGTTACCATGATTGAAAGGAAATCTTCAAATATCCTGCATTGTATGATAAATTTTTTTGCAAGTACATTCAGTTTGTTTTTGTGTAAAAAGTATAATTTCCTATAAAAATTTTATTGTATAAAGCGCCTATTATTTTAATAATAATAACAGTATTTTTGCGTAACATATTCTACTTGTGTTTCTGTTATCATATAATATTTGATATTAAAACAAATATCTATAAATATACGTAGAAATAATTATACTCGTATAAAGCATTATTTCTTTATATCAAACACTTTCAAGGAAACGTATCTTATATGTGCATACCAATACTACTTTACGCGTGTTCAGAAAGAACGCAAACTCTGAACTTTAGGTACAATTTTGTATATTTATATTTGCACCTTTTCAAAAGTCATATAAATATCAATTTGTGATGAGTTCTTGTAGTTTGTAAAGAGGTTTAGACTATAAAATCATGGATAAACTCACTTTACGTTGTTGTTCGCTAAAAGCTTCTCATTTTTATGAAACTAGACAACGAACCCGTCCAAGACCGTTTATATTCAGTTTTAAGGATGAAACGTACAAACTGTACATTTGCGAATAACAAAATAAGAAAACAGTTTATAATTAGTAGGCTAAAATTATGGCCAATATTTAATCAAAAGCCCAACAGTTAATCCAAATTCTCAAATGAATATGCTAGAACACATTGGGTATTATCTTTAGTTGTCCAAAATAAATATTAACAGAACTTATTAAATACACCATTCCGTCTAGATAAACGTTATCTAGAGAAAATTTAGTATATTTTCTTGTAATGGGTGCTTAATTGCTTGAATGTATAGTGAACATATAATTTAAATAAAAATATAATACAAACAATTGCTCTTAAGTAGGCTTCCCTAAGAGATAATTAGTATTAAATTTGTGCCATTTTATCGTTTTGTAGCTAATATTATTTCTTCTATTGGTTAACTATATTAGTTTGTAGAGACTATGGATACAACTTGGGAAAAACCAAAGTGCTTGTTTGTTACATCGAAGTGAAGATAATTTAGAACTTATGCGGTCCCGACGACTAATTACTGTGATCTAAGCGGTTGTTGTTGTTGTCTGTGGTAGTTGTTAAATAACAGTTCCATCCATATATTGTTCACTTGTTTTTGAGGAAGTGCGCATATTACGGATTGCATAAAAAATGCTATTAAAATAATTTTAATACGGGTTATTATTAAAGAGAAGCATTCAAAAGGAATTAAAGTGAAAGATGTATTTGTATCAAAATACAAAAGTTTCAAAGAGTTATAAACTAGGATCGTATCAAATTAAACATGACTTAGCCAAGCTAATTTGAATGTAATTGATTTACACATTTTAACATACAAAATGTACAGTGCCACCTTTAAAATAATAATAAATTATGAGAGTGATTAAGAACACATATGTTACAAGTAAGACAAGAAGAAATGAGTGTGAATATTTTTTGAGGATTTTCCGGAGTTAAACTTTTAACTTTAATCTTTTGAAATGTATGTGAGCTATCCATAGATATAAAGACAAATTTGGATAAGGATTTAACATATGAAAAGTATAAAATAAAACATTAATATCTTGTTTCGTTGTAAGTAATGCGGATCTACGCTAAGTAAGTTCTCTCTCTCTCTCTCTCTCTCCACTCACTCTCTCTCTCTCTCTCTCTCTCTCTCTCTCTCTCTCTCTCTCTCTCTACCTCTCTCTCAACTCTCGTCTCTTCTCTCTCTCTCTCTCTCTCTCTCTCTCTCTCCTCTCAGTCTCTCTCTCTCTCTCTCTCCTCTTCATCTCCTCTCTCTCTCTCTCTCTCGCTCTCTCTCTCTCTCTCTCTCTCTCTCTCTCTCATCTCTTCTCGCCTACTCTCTCGTCTCCTCTCTCTCCCTCCTTCCATCCCTCCCTACCTCTCCACCTCTCCCTCCCTCCCTCTCTCCCCCCCTCCCTCCCTCCCACCTTTTCTCACTGTCAATCTTTCTTGTCTGTATTTGTATATAAATCAATTCTTGTTAATTTTTACAAAATAGGCTAGAAGTGAATGACAAAGGTCAAAAGTAGGCGTTGTATTACCGAAGAACAAGAAAAGCATGAAAATTATTTTGGAAATTTAGTTCACTCGAAACGACCTGTTCATACACGTCTAAAATAGACATAATTACGTCTATACGAGCGGGTAACAACGAGTTGTTTCTGTCTAAATAAAAGAAATTCAGGTAATTGTTCTATCAAAACAAATTACATTATTATGAATAGTCTTAACGGCTCGCTTTTTAAGGCGCTTTGAATTGACAACCTAGATAAGTAATTACAATCACTAAAAAATTTATTTTATAATATTTTGATCAATACGTATATATATATATATATATATATATATATATATATATATATATATATATATATATATATATTAGTAGGACCTATATTTGATTTCTAAAGTCAAGAGATAGTTGTAGCCACCTTTCTTTATTTGATGGTTAAAAATAGTTATTGTATTCATTATTTTGTAACTTATGTAAAAGAAGATATGTGAGAATATGATGTAACCTTTAGACCCTAAAGTACAACAAGATAACGAACCATTACTTTCCGGTTTCAAATTGATCAATCCAGTCACTAAAAATTATAAATAAGGCGGAGACGATGGTTATTAATTCCATTCCATTATATAGTAGTTTGTTAAATTCTTTAATATACATAAATTGCCTTAAACACATGTGAAAAATGCTCATGGATTATATACGTCATTCCTAAATGTTATTCATTATACGTAATTAATTCTAAAAAATTTACCCTTTTATTTGAAATATTCCGGATATTGTCATAACTTTACTTATGTTATTGGCTAAGCGTTAGCGTAACTTATCACTCAAATAGCTGAAATATTTATATTTATATATGTCTGTCCCCACGATATATCAAGAATGAACTGATCTATAAACTTTAAATGTTGCACGACTCTGAACCCTTACATAAGCAATAGCTTAATATATTTTATGGTTGTGCGTTTCCTTCAATAGGATTCACTTTAAAGTGGCATGTAATGAAATACTTTGTCCAGAGTACGAAACTATTATTTTGTTGCTTTGACAGGTGAAATTTAATATATAAAAAAACAATAATGAAGGGACGTATCTAATCAGTGATACACAAACTTGACCTCTCTTAATATTATTATGCTCTAATCAGTAATTAATCATTCAATCACTACATTAACGGCAACAAGGTCATCCATTATCCAATTAGTGTGATGTATATGTACACAACCCCGACATTTTACCTATTAAACAAATACGTTATTTTGTTTTCGAAAAAATTGTTTGTTTTTTGAATTCTGTCTATTAAAATGTTATATTATACATCTAAATATCTGACTTAATAATAGTAGTATTCTTTTAGATGAAAGTAGCTTTATATTGTCAAAGATATGGATAGAGGGGCTGTTGGAACTCTTTCAGACATATTCTTAAGTTAAACGGAATGAGGCAATATTAATATAGCTAAGGTAAAACTAATTTTAATTTAGTTTTTTTTCTTTGGAAAATTTTTATGTAGTAAAATTTCTAAATAGATATGCTGTTGAAATATTTAAGGAGGTTTTCATATTTATACAGGACACTTTGATACAAACAATATAACTTATATATGAAAGTAATAATTTTTTAGCAGGTGTACCATCTTTAAGCAACAACAAAGCGCTAACCGAGCTATGTAATGTGGTATCTACTTCAGGAGGAGAAAGAACCTAATACTTAAACTAAAAAAGATTAATACGAACTTAGAAATGTTTATTATAAAAGTAAAAGTAAAGTAAATGTATTACTATTTTATCAGGCAAATCTAGGGCTAAGAATATCACTCATAACCTTCGAGACCAATGGCTAGAAAGTGACTTACCTTCCACAAAAACAAATTGTGATACACACAGAAGAAATATGTTTGACATCATTTTGCATCTCCCTTACGATAGCCATTTAGTACTGGGTTTGATGTCACTATTAACGTATTGTGTCCATTAATTCTTTTTTTCGTAATAGTTAGTGATAACTTGGATGCCAAATCAAGCTCCGTTTTCACCCAACTCCTACAGCAGTGTCCGAAATATGATACTGTCACATACTTGACTCTTGAAACTTTGAGTCTAATTTCGTCTGTAGAAATGAAAAAAATTGCTAACGAAGAAGTCTAAAACAAACTATTTGGAGCGTTTTGCTATTACAGACAACTAAACGAGAAATAAGTCTAACTGGTTTACTCGCTCAGTGACAGTATCAGATTTCACATGCTGCGCTGGGCGGTGCTTGAAATAGATCATTCGCATTCTGTTGGCCTTTGCATCGTAACTAAGTTGGAGTTATTCTAAGCAAGTGGATGTTTTGTAGATAGTTTGCATGGAATTAATTCACCACCTCTTTGTTATAGTTATTGATAAAGATTATGACCCCTAGTTTTTAGTCCTTATTTCGTTAGTTAATTCACGTGAGTAAGAGATCATATTGCATATCTGTAAAACATATAATGACTGTGGTAATGTAAAAAATTTAATTTGCACTGCAAAAGCCTCTACATTATGGAATACATAGTTTAATTAAAATTTACAAATTAAATGGAACCTAATATGAGTGGAAAAATATATTTTTAAATCACTACAAAATAAAAATATTGTTTTGGGATAAAAATGTTTGCTAAAAGACGCTGCTTCTTGACAATATGTGAAAATTCATTGTAAAACGTTCAATAGACGTTGCTCTCCCATTAAAATGCTCGCCATTTGAAAATCTGCTGGTATGCTACTAATGGAGATGAAAACGAAAACAGTATTTCGTAGAATTTAAAGTTTCTTCCTTACTGTTTAGTAATTATTATAGAAAATATCGTGATAAAGTTTCGATTCAAAAGGTATATTAGTTTTAATCTGAAAAAATACACATAACATTTAAATTATCAAAACACTCATTTAAAATTTATTCTTCACGATAACGTAATTACTTTTTACATACACTTATATGAACCGTATAATACCTTTGTGTGACTTTGCTTCAAACTTTTGTAGATAGTTTTCTGAAATATATAAATCCAAATAATCACACGTGGTTCTTTCAATCCTCTTGGAATATCTTTTCATAGCAAAGACATTTTATCAGTTTGTAATTTGTACCGTTGTTTAGTCAATTAACAGATATTTTTGTATCAACTACATCAGTTTGAGTAACCAATTGATGTTTAGGTACTGCTTATTATATTAATAATACCTCACTCACAGCTCCAATATAAGTACATAATAGCATATTGTAAACCGTTCGGTATTTAATGTTCTTACGCAACATATATATTACAACAAATAATAATTATGTGGAATAGTGTTGACAAATGGAAACATTAATACCTGCCCAGAATATCGTTACAAAATACTCCAGGAGAAAAACAATTAAAATGCTATATAAACTGCTAAATATACATAATATTTTATAAACACTATAACTAGGACTTTATTTCCAGCGGCAATGCACTTATCGTTTATATTATCTAATTTCCTTAGATATAAACTTAAAAGCTACAAAGTGAAAATAATTTTAAACTTTTTAATTTTATTGTAATTAAATATAAATTTTTATTGAAGTACCAGTACGTTATTACTAAGGCAACATAAAATATATGCGTTTATACTTTTTTTAGGTGAATTCCTTGAACTTTTTACGTTATTTATTTTAATATATTTATGTTACTATAATGCCCTATCCCTTTATACCTATAAAAATGTATTTTTTTGCTTGTGGTAAATATTAATCCATATAAATTTGTGGTTAACTAAAATAATGCAGATCATCCCAATTTTAATAATAATGAGCAACTTTGAAATCTCTAGTATATAACGAATGTATTTGAAATGAGAAATATACATAAATAAATAATAGTTTTAAAAACTAAAAAAAACACGCTTTTATAGGTAACCAAATAAAAAATAGACAATATTGTTTAATTACAAACAGTTTATATTATGGTAGTAGAAGGCAAAACAATCATTCATAGTCAATCACCTGAAAATAAAATTATAATAAAATTTCAGTTAATAACAGAATAAATTAATTCAGAGTAAAAAGCGTGGGGCGCATTTTACTACATTTCATAAGTATCCTCTCAAAGATAATTACCGATAGAATGATTGTAATATTTAATATATCAAGCACCCTACGCTTTTTACTCTGAATTAATTTATTCTGTTAATAAAGTAAATTTTATTATAATTTTATTTTGAGGTGATTGACTATGCATGATTGTTTTGCCTTCTACTACCATAATATAAACTCTTTGTAATTAAAAACTTATTTTCTAATTTTTAGTTTGGTTAGCTATAAAAGCTCTTTTTTTAGTTATTATAAACTATTTTTTATTTTTGATTTTTTAGTTCAATGTATCAATTAGTTTCTTGTGGAAATGTGGTATTTCTTACGAATCATTCCGCAATCTCATCAATTCATTTAAAGCTTCACTATTGCATGAGGTATTTCCTGTTAACTTAGAGCAATCAAGTACTTCAATCCAAATACCGTCTAAAGATCTTACGCGACTAAGTGCTACATAGGCTTGTCCAGCAGCAAAAAATCGCAAGCCTAGATCAAGGGTGCCGGGTCGGACAGGTTTTTGCCCGCTTGGTGCGTTTCCGTCATCGGTGCACCATTAAAGGTTCTATCCTATTAATAGCTACCAACGGGGAAATAGCAACCTGCATCGCCTCAATATGACTCCTCGAGCTTGCACTTAAGATGTCGGCTCTGATCCCTGGAGACTCGAAGCTTCGCAGTTCTCTTTAGATTAATTATTGTCGTAAAAATCGAAGGGTGGCATCTAAGCTACCAAGGAACTGTGGCTGTTTGAAACACCTTTGCCGGACTTGAGAGTTAGGTATGTGAAGTATTTAATAAACGTAATGTTGGCTAGTATATATCATTATCATTCTTACTGAGCTGTATTAAAGCTATTACTTATTTGAGATATACTATTATGAAATGTTACACCCTTAACTAAGTTGAATTTTTCGTATCGTAAATCATTTTATATTGTTATCACATACATAATAAAACTAAAGGTTATTGAGTAGTTCAGAATTGAATATACCCATATTTTGGTACATTTATTACTTAATTTATTAGCTGTACATCTTCGGTAATGTGTAAAATAACTAAACTGTATTTGTTCAACTTTATTTTATAGTAAATAAAATTGAAAATGCAAGAAAAATTTGGAATATTGTTGAAAAGGAATTAATTAAAAAAACACTAAAGGCTTTGTCTGATAAAAATACTATGTATGTTTGTGTAAAGCAACAACTCAAATTGCATGGATCGTTTACTTAGAGATCTGGCTGTCAAGGAAACACTGGAAATGGCAGAGACAGGATGACTACTGTAATATTACTATATTAAGAGAGTCAAGCACATCCGAGCATACCGAGACGAATGGAGACTTGAACGCTGGGATAGCGCAGATCGCGCGCTAGCTTTATCACACAGGATCTACAAAAGAATTTATTAATCCTGGCGGTCCTTATAAGGATAATGGAAAACTATGATCAAATTATTGCATTGTCATCGGTCCTTAAAACGTATGCAAAGTTTCGAATTAATCAGACTTCTGGAAATTGGTGAAAATTATGCTCAAAGATTCCGTTACATAGATACAACCGAAGCTAATAAAAGCGTGTTAAAAAAGAAACGATTGTTCATAAATTGTCGTAACCAAAATATCTGCATGTACCGTTCCCAACCGTTGAAACCCTAATAAAACAAAGTTAAATGGTTCAAAAATATCACACAGTAGAAGAACTTTTATGATGAAATATAAATTAAATAGATAACCAGGAAATAACAGTGATGTTAAAATACCAAATTATAATATTCGAGTATATTTTGTAACAATAGAAATTATATGAAACTGATTGACTGATTTTGGAGTTAACGAAAGTTTCGTAACAATCGAGTGATTTAAAACCAAAAACATTATTAAATGATTAGGTTGTAAGATTGCACGGAATAAAGTTAAAAATTTTGAAATTAAATATTAATTTGGTAAACATTTATTAGCATCTGCTTTAAATGTTATCTCTAATAACTGTTTTGACGATAATTATACACAAAATTATTTGATTGTTTATAATCAGATTCAAGCCTTTTAATGACATTTATTAACAAGTTTAAATCGTATGTTACTTTGGTGAATATGCCCTACATACAGTGCACAGTGCAGTAATATCTCGCTACCATAAACCAGACTAAATTGAAACTTTACTGTTATGCATTATTATGGTAAATGTGTATGCAAACTGTTAATCCCGTATGCCATTTCATCAATATTTAAAAATATTACGCGGAAATCACTATTTAAACTATTACATAGCTTAATGATGCTAATGGGTATATCATTATATAGAGATGGGTTTATTTGGTAAATACATAGTAGGTAAATATATTCTTTAGGATATACATTTGTTAGAGCAAATTAAACAACTGCTTGTTTACTCTTTTTATAATATATGAATTATAAGAAATTGTAATTATTTCTACTTTTACTTTACAGTAATCTAGTACGGCCTTCCTTTCTTCTCAGTGATGGTTAATTATACTTGTACAGAGGTTTATCTTATTGTTTTCGATATTTGAATATCTATTTATATTTTGTGTAACAAGGCAAGATCAAGCAACGTTTTAAAGAACCAAAAGCGAAGACCAAAAGCATTTACAATTAGTACCGTGTTCAAATACGGTATCATATACTTGTTGTACGTTGGATAAGTGTCTTTTTACAGCGAACCTTTTTACATAGATCTTAGACGTGTTACCATGATGACAACGGGAATGTCACAGAATGAATAAATGTGCAAAATAACTAAGTAAAAAATTTAAAATGGTTTACATGTGAACTGTTATCACATGTGGCCTATTGAAATTAACTTTATACTTGAAATATTCCATACAGCCTCAGCTGTACTGCTTCCTTGCTATTAAACAACGAGTATTAAAATGTATTTATTACCTTGTATTTGTATATCGGTAGAAAACTGTCGTTTTTTAGTCTAGTCTATTTATTCATATAGTTTATTGATGGAGACAGAAATTTAATAAAGCTACTCCATAATGTTAAACGATGACGCAGTTAGTGAAATAACCTCTAACAATAATTATTAAGTTATAAGCAGTACTACTCGCCCAAGTGGTCAAAGATTTATAATAATGTTACTGGGTGACAACTTATGATGTTCCATATTAAGTACGAGTATAAGCACAGGAATTACAATTTTTCGTTTGTAATTATCCACTTTAAAACCTACTTGTAATAAATATCATAGAACTGATCACGTATCTGAAGCACTTAGATTATGCAAGGATTATTTCCGATATTTGCCATCAGTGATACACATAATCATTAACATTTCGTTTTGAAATCTGCTCTCTGATATTTTCCTCAGAATTTTTACTGACCGAAACTTTACTATATAATCCTGTCAATGTTTTGTGACATGGGCGAGTCGGAAATTTATAATATCCACGTTTATGGTCAAGTCTATTGGTATATATTCACATAGTAAATTATTAGTAAATAAAAGTATTATAAAATGTATTATTCAATAGAAGTCCAAATTCGTCTGATTGTAATAAACAACCGTTGACCACTAATAAGTATCCAATGGTCATTGTCTATTCAGAAAAAGATTGTGGCTAAGCAGGTTACGTGGGTCGACCTTTTTTACTATCGGTTAGTTGTAGAATACATTTGTAAAATTACTGAGCGTTGATTTTATTAATTTTAAAATTATACATTTAAGCCATAACCATCGCCACATTTGATTAATTAGTTTTAAATAAAATATATTGAAATAAATATATCACTGAAACTGACACGTTTACTTTGAGCAACCGGTTATTCCAAAATTGGCTTTATACTTTTTTTTAATTTGTCCTACTTTTAAATCCCGAAACCAATTTCTCCTTTATATTGTATTTTAAGGCCGTTCATCAATATACATTTTTTTGGCTCAATGAAAAAATAATTCACAAAAATGAGTGCTCTGCGGTTTAATGGTCACATACCCGCCTTGCAAGTGAATACCTCAGGAGCAAGTACTTTTTGTAAATCAATCTTTATTGAAATTATAAAAATAAACCAATTAGTGTTTGAATAATTTAGGTCTATATTAGGCTTTCTGTGTATATATTTGTTTTTACGGGTTGTAATAAAATATCCGGTTGTGTATGGAAATGCCCATTTATTTAAATTACAACTAAACCTTTTAATGAATAATAAAATTACATTTAGACGTTCCTTATGTTTCCTTAACACTGTAAAATATTCACAGTAACCTTTTGTAGTAGGACTTCCCCTTAAAAAATAAGTCAGAATATATAAAAATATGTACTACATTTAACACCTTGATATACTACTCTTAAATTTAAACTGTAAATTCCCTTAGCGAATCCTGTGTATTACCCAGGGGTGTCGTTAGTGTCTCTACCTTAGTTTAGTCCTATTATAATAAATTGTTCATGACAGGATCACATGACAGGTTATGAGGCTTTATTACCGTAAATGGCTTTAAATAATAATATTGTTTTAATTAGTTTTTAAATGGTTTAATAGTGCTTGTAATAAACAATCGTTGACAACTAATAAGTATCCAATGGTCATTATCTATTTAGAAAAAGATCGTGGCTAAGCAGGTTACGTGGGTGGACCTTTTTTAGTATCGGTTACTTGTAGAATACACGTGTAAAATTACTGAGCCTTGTTTTAATTAGTTTTAAAATGATTTATTTAAGCCGTAACCATCACCACATTTTATTAATTATTTTTAAACAAAATATATTGACATAAATCTATCGCTAAAACTGACATGTTTACATCGAGCAATTGGCTATCTCAAACTTGACGATATACATTTTTTGACCCAATGACAAAATAATTCACAAAAATGAGGGCTCTGCGTTGCAGTGGTTACATACCCGCCTGGCAAGTGAATAACTTAGGAGAAAGTATTTTTTATAAATCAATTTTTATTGATATTATAAAAATAAACCCATTAGTATTTGAATAATTAAGGTCTATATTAGGCTTTCTGTGTTCCTTAACGTCGCATACGTTATGAAATATTTCGTTTACACTGTAAAATATTCACAGTAACCTTTTGTAGTAGGACTTCCCCTTAAAAAATAAGTCAGAATATATAAAAATATGTACTACATTTAACACCTTGATATACTACTCTTAAATTCAAACAATAAATTCCCGCAATTAATCCTGTGTATTTCCCAGAGGTGTCGTTAGTGTCTCTACCCTAGTTTAGTCCTATTATAATAAATTGCTCATGACAGGATCACATGACAGGTTATGAGGCTTTATTACCGTAAATGGCTTTAAAAAAGATTGCTTTCTCACTGTTAAAAATTTCTACTAAATTGACGCTATAAAACTATAAGTAAACTGTAATTTTTCGTTTTATATTATTGTCAAGCACTATCGAAAAAGTCCTAAAACGGATTGATTGACTGTGTATTAACGAAGTATCTCACTCAAAAGATTAATTATATGCTATTATTATAGTTCAATATAAAAAATTCAGATTAACCTATAAATTTGAAACTTTTAAGAAGTTACGTCTATTCGTAACCAACTTGAAGTTTGATATTGGTGCACCCTACTCCGTGGGGTTTTTATTTAGCGTTAGAAAACGTGTTTACATTGTGCCAATGGAAATCTGTTGGCCACGAGATAGTAGCAAAAGTAATAAACATTAAAAAAATAATACCAAATATATTGCATTTAAACTTACGACATATTAACCATAGTAAACACACATGACCTAATCTATTTAGTTACGAGCTCTATGTTACGTGACACGTGTTGCAGCACGGCGTGCTGAATGACACATTGCTGTGTTTTTATAATTTTTACAATATCCGGTTCAAGGTAGTGCAATCAGGTTTTTTTCTATTTTAAAGTGCTAATTATTAAAATAAATAAGTATTCATCAACCACACCTGATTGTACAAACTGAATGAAACATAAACTCATCCTTGGTGTTTTCTGTGCGCATATTGAGCTAACATGTGTTTTATTAAATAATAAAATGACTCAGAACAAATATAACAAATAAACAAAATACACTAAAGAACAAAGACATAATTAATTTGCTTTAATTAAATGTAGAGAAATAACACATTGCTCTTAGTGGAACATCCTACTTTATGAAAATCTTATCTAAAATATGTATGCTATTAAGTTTTTTTTATTTCCTTGTAAATGAACTAACATTAGAATAAATTATTTCTTAAATGTAAAACTTCCTAAAATGTAAACTCTCTAAGTAAATTTCACACAAAAATGTCGATTCGATCAATTGCAAACGTGTAAGGGGAAAAATATTGAAATAAACAATCTAGTAAATATTAAATACGTTTCAAAAGCTTGCTTTATAAAAAGGAAAATAGAATGGATGTGCTTTTTTAAAATTAAAGCTTTCATATCTACTGCTACTATTTTTCCGGTAGTCAAATAGAAAACACTAAAATCTTGAAGATATAATTAAACCGCGTGTTAGAATCAACTATCGTAAAACATTAATTCATAAAAGCTATCAAACGATTGTGGATCAAGCCTTTACTTTAGAATTAAGGATAACATTTTTCTTTTTGGTTCCTTTTTCCTGGCAATAAAAGAGAGTATTTTCAAATCTTGACCCAAGGATGAGGATGAAAAGATTACGAAAGTTATAAATCTACCTCAACTTCTTTAAGCTGGAGTCAACATTATACTTAGCATGACAATGTTGTTAGCCCGGTTTACAAAGTTGGCTTACCCAAACTCGTGATAGTCTCATCTTTATAAAAGCAAAGCCAACTGCAAACCTGCTTAATATTTTTGATTTAAAATATTTTGTAGGTTATAGACCACATGCTTAATAAATACGATGAGGTTTTACTATTGTTCAAAATTCTACTATAATTCTTTTTTATTTGTAGCCACGAGGACTAATCTGTACCTTTCCCGGGGTTATTCAATTCGTCTCTATGAGAGACTAGTCCGTAATAGAATCATCTCAAAGATATTTGGAATGTCGATACGAATAAGTTTTTTTAGTTGCATTAATAGGATATAATTTGAACTAAAGCTTACCTAAATGTGTAAAATCTATTATTGATGCCCAGATTACACACAACACACAAGGTAGAATAAAATTAAAGGTTAACCATATGCTCAATTAAAACAATTTTTATTACTACTAAAATATATATTATTAAGTAATATGCAAAATTCTCGAACTCAGTGGTATCTATATAAGATATGCTTTATGATAAATGTTAGATCTTTATTCGAGTTAGTTTTTGAGATGCCATATGAATACATACAGAGAAAAAGAAATCTTTTCAACCTCTCTAGTGACGAAATTTTATAATTTTCAGGAAAAGGATTTCATAAAACTCTGTAGAAGTATTTAAATTCAAAGTTGAAAGAATATTAGATATTCATTTAAATTTGTTTCCAGAGTTCACCAACATATGCTCATATATTTTATTAAACCATATAACAAATAACTTATTATAGTTATTCAATCTGTTTGTAAATAATAAAGAAATAATAGTAAAAATTAAGCTTCTATAAACAATATTGATTGAAGACTAATTTGAGAACAATTTTGATGATACATATATATTCTTTAAAATTGTAAGGAGAGCTCGTTGTTCCTTTTAGCCTATTTATGCTTATCCCAATGGTCCATCATAGATGAAATGTAATATTTAATAAAAGTACAAAGAAAATAGTACAAAAATGTGACGATTCTATTATCTAAGAATTTTATTGAGTTATCTATTGATCTCTTTTAGTCTGACGTATAATACAGGTTTATAAAGAGTCTGTTAACACTGTATAAAAACTGTTGTTGGCATTAAATTGTTGTTATTAAACTGAAGTTGTCATTAAACTGTTTTCAAGTAGCTACTAATGAATGTACATATATTATTGGACAGTTTCATAGACATTCTGAGCATGCCTTTGGGCGTGAATGGAGAATGAATAAAACGTGTTTACGGAAATGAATAAATGCTTTAGATTCCTTTTAATAACAAAGGTAAATCAATTTACTCATCTCATGATGTATGTATACTAATTATTTTACTCACTTATGGTGTTAAATGTAAATTACAAATTACGGCAGCCCATTGTAAAAATCTGATTGAGTTTTCATGCAGGCGTATCTTTTAAACAAGACATACCTTGGGAAATGTTCTATGAAAATTATGAATTTAAGCAACAAATTATACCTAATATTTGTGCGCGATGAAGATGGTAAACGTGGTACAGGGTGCAATCGAAAATGATTAGATCGCAATATGTCTAGTATCATTTGATTTCTTTTATGTAAGTATTATTAATTATTTTCAGTATATAACCATATATGTACAGATATGCAAAAATTTGAACCGGAATATTTAATTGGAACTAGGTCAAATCATTCATTCAACTTCATTCTCGTTTTGCACCGAATAATGTAAGAGTTTATTTAGACGGATACATTTTTTCAAATGAAGTATATATTTGGATAAAAAATTAATCCCTTTTATTTATTTTCAGTCATAAAAAACCAAACTTTGTAAAAAATTACAATGTTCTTTATACTGTATCTAAAATTTTCTTCAAATAGAGGTTATGTTTATTTAAGTTTGATTCAGTTAAAAATGAACAATGCAATTAATATGTGCACTAATGTTGAAAGCAATAGTAATCTGTAACGTTTCCAAAAACAGGAAAAAAATTAAAACAGAAGAAAAAACACTTTCATTTTACATACAAAATTAAATTAATATCCCAACCCCATTACCTTTCAAAGCAATATTAACTCGTTAACTTAACATTCAGTTCTGCCCAAAGTAACACGATATCTAAAACGTAGAAGTATTTTATCTCAACTTAGGCAATAATTGTATGATATTGAATTTTGTATCATACTGTAGATTTCTATTTCCATTCTAAGTCTCATTAACTAAAAAATGTCCTGGTGTGTAGTATGTGATGACCAAGCTCTAGTGATTTCACAAATGTAGTAGTTTAGTGTTGAAATTCGTTGTTAATTTATCTTTAAAGCAGTTCAATTATTCTATTGTTTAGTATACCAGTAATATTGTTTTAAATTCACGATTGGTTAGAATATCGACTTATCAATCATAGAACCCGAGTTCTAATTGAAGCTTGGGCACTTCCTTTTGCACTATAACAAATAATTAGTTATCTCCCCAGGCTAAAGTAATTGTGAGTAAAGTGAATTGGTTCCTAATTATGAGGTTCAGATAATTGCCAACAAAACGTAACAAACCAACCAACTAAATAATTTATATAATTCTCTAAAAACCTGTAGCGTTCAACTAGAAATAAAAACATTAAGCTTCGTCAACAGCAATAGTTATAAAGTACTAAAAATTAATCACTTTTTCTATTTGTGAACGTTATACAAAACAGGTATAATATTGTAATAGAAGAATATAATCCTATAACTTGTATATGCATTTAATAACTAAGTTGGAATAGAACAATGCAAAGCGCATTTGTCTGTAAAATGGGAACAATTACAACAAAAGCGCGGTTTTTACTAATGTGTTTTAACCGGATGCTTTTATCCAAACAGGAAATACCGCTTACAATCCGACTCAGTTTGTGAATAATTGATGGGATGGTATTTATGTATTTTTCTACAGTTACAAACTAAAAATTTATGTTAACATTTATGTTTTGCACTTATATTTGTTGATTTTGCGTCCTAGAAATGTAAAATATAAAAATATATATCGGAATGAAAGATAATGTTAGTTTTTAGTACCACGTGTAGTATTTTACTGTCTCAAATCATGCATGGATACTGTTCGTAAACTGCAAAACTCACACTAAAGCTAAACCGTCTATAAAACTTCAATCTAGTTTATGACTATGATTTATGACTTTCAAAAACCGTAAATGGAATGACATAAAATTGTTTATGGCTCTCAAAGTACGGTGTCTGGATGTTGCATTAAGAGATACACGTTCAGTAACGAGTAAGCGAGACTAGATTCGAGAATATTAAAATTAGGTAATCAGTACGTCATTTAAATTCTCCCTCTTGTAATGTTATTATTATAAATATTATATTATTGTAAATTAATTGGTGATTACTTATGGGGCACATGAAATATAAAATGTGGTTTGGCTAATAAAATAATAGGGTAAGACCCAACAAGCCTACTCGGCCCAGCATTATGTATCCGTCGAAAGTTCCTTGAAAAACGAGCTACTGTGCGATAGCTTTCACATAAGCTAAATCCGGTTACGTTAGCTAAGTATGGTTGCATTAATATAAAGGGCAAAATCTCAATATCCAATAATTTAAAAACACCTTCCTGTGTACATATCATATATTCTCTAAGCAAACAAGTTCATTTACCTTCCATTTATTCGATTTTTTATCATTATTTCTTTAGCTATCCTACCTTGTTAACTGTAAATAATTATGTAAACAGATGTTTTAATTTGTTTGCTTGTTTTTATGATAGATTATTTGAACTTGTTGAAGCAATCTTGGATTTACATAACTTAGTTGTGTATTATAAATAAATGTTTTTCTCAATAAGTAACGCTGTGCATCAGTATTTGCTCGAATTTTACAAATAAAATATTTATTTTTCTTCTGTAGGCATGGATAATGGTAAATACAACTTTATCAGTCCTATTTAGGATTGCCATTTCCACCGAATAATTATAAAATTTATCACAAGACCATAAGTCGTGGTTTTTGTTGTTATTTATAAACATATCAATACAATTACTAAAGTACAAATTACTCTATCTAAATATCATGTTAGGATTTGTCAGATCGAAATAATAATTGCAGGTCATCTTGCTTAGGGTTCCGTCTTTATGTGTTTTCTTCGAAGAGTTTATTGCATTTTAAACAGTTTTAAATATATAGGATCGTATAGGGTTTTATATTTAAACATAACGTAAAATATTGCAAACGTCATAAAACAACTTAAGTTGTACTTATAAGTTGTAAGTACTAGTAGTTTTATTTTTACATTTTAATTTATAATGAACAAGAATAATTTTCATTTTGGCCAACTTTTACATTACGTTTAAACCCTTTGACTGTGCTTGTATACTTATGTATAAAACAAGTTTATTGTATAAACTCTGGTATTTTGAATGTAAACGCAATAGTTAATAGTTTCGTTCAGTAATCAAATTAAAGTGTTTTATGTATTCGCCCAAATAGCTAAATAATAAAACGAAAACCAAACTGTTTAATTAACGGAACGATAAGTATCAATTGGATGCAACTACAATGTATCATATTACACAGTAATCAGAGAGCAGAGAGCAGTAACTTGCGTATTCATTGAATGGGTATAATATTATGATGAAATGCAATTTGTTGCAGCATGAAGTGATTATTCACGGATCGCCAGTAAGGGTATCACTACACTCTGTGTCAGCCAAATAAATAGCTCAGGCACCATTACTTTGAGTTGGACTGCCGCTTTGTATTCTGTAATTGGAATTCCTAGCCAATGGAAGTATGGCTGTAGTCGACAAGTCCACGTATCATGTTAGAGATATTGTTTCATCGTGGTGGGTCTGATGTTTAATTGGATATAAGGTGAAGTGTAATGAATATACATATAATTTGTCTTAAAATATTAGTTCATTTATTTTAAAACTATTATTAATCACATCATCTGCATCAAATGATGGTTACAAAACAATACAATTAAAGGATACCATTTCAAACAGTTTACATACATAATTTGTATATAAAGCAATACCCCATGTAGAAAAATTAAAACAATGTAATACTCATATATAATTAAATTCTATTATTTTATTAAAAATGTTTTTATTTATAACATATATGATACACCTGTAAAGTTGTACTGCGAAATGTATACAATACAATATTAAACATTCAATTTAACATGATTGTCACTATTTTACAACTGATTGATCTGTCCTCTTCGTACAAGAATGAACATAGACATGTTTTTGTTTTCCTTAAAAAAAAATAAAATTAAACCCTTATTAACTGTTAATGTATTATTACACCAAGCAATAACAGTACATAACCTAGTAAGAATGTGTAGCAAAAAATATCTGATCCAAAAAATTAACGATAAATCAAAATGTAAAAATCTTAAATATAAAATACACACGTCACATATTACTACACCAAAAATCAATATATTTTCGTTGTTTGAAGGTTCTTTGACGATGGACGAATTGCAGAGTAAACATGATTTGTCGGGCATTATCCACCGTTAATTGATACAAAATTATCACTGATTTTGACCTGCGGTAAAAATTATTTTTCTATAACTGAACAATAGGAAAATTTCCTTCATCTAATTACAACAATGGTAAAGGTGGTTATGGTGGTTTGGTGTTTATTTCTATTTTTACAGAATATCAAAATTCTTATTTACAATAACCAAGTAATTAGCACTATCATTAATATAAATTATATTTTCTAAATTTTTCATTACAAACTGTAATCATGTGTACTAAATACTGTGAAAGTCTTTTATTTGTAGAAACCTACGTTGGATGATATATAACCACTGTTATATAGAATTACAATCTTTCCTCCTTATAAAGGAATCTAGTTTTATGTGATCCAGTAAGTCCAATGTGTTCCAGTAATTAAATTTTCATTTAAGCATATTGAAAACAAGTGAGATATCCAAATTCGGTAACACATAAAGACTACTCATTTTACTAATACGTTTACTGTGCGCATGTTTATACAATGACATGACTTGTTTTAGGCGACTTTGACTTTATTTGAGATTTTTAACTTACAATTTTGTCATCTGTCATCAATGATTTCAGTTAGTTAATTGCCACATTTATAATCTCAGTGCATGGTTAGTCTTCGCCTTAGGGTGTTTTACCCTTTAGGAGAAGATAATATACAGTCCTCAAAAATAAATATTCATTTTGTAACATAAAGTGTTGAAAATTAAAAAAATTTTTAATATAAATTGAAGGGATTTTATTACAGTAAATAGCGTATTGCATCTTTAATGGTAAACTTGCTTACTTTATATAAATATTTCCATATTCTAAACTCCAATATTTCCGAATTATATCCTCTTCAAATACGTCAAAGCACTCTCAATAATAGAATAAAAACAATTAAACTACAATAATTGTGTTTATATTCAGTAAGTACCGAACAAACAAACGCGCTATCCTCATTCATGTCTAAGTTAATAAGGACCTCATTGAGCAAACACGCGTATAACTCATACTTATTCATACAAACACACTGAAACGGCATCGCTTGTTGCCTAAGCTTGGTTTGTTAAACAATTACACTCCCTTGTGTAAGATCATACACTATCACTGAGTCGCTCTAACGTCTGTGATGTAACACAAATGGTTTATCGAGCTATTCTCTGATTGTTCTATATATATTATATATATATATATATATATATATATATATATATATATATAATTTCCGATGTTTTGTTCGGTAATAAGTATTTTTACAAGCAATATAGCAACTGGTAGATATTTTATTGGAGTTTTTATTCTAACTCATGTTGTATATTACCATTCCCTATCCTAATGTAAACATATTACGATCTAACCTAAATAAGTTGTGACTTATATAATAAATTATCTGCTATACATTTATAAGAAATGAACAAAATTAGGAAATCAATTTTTTGTCCATGAAACACAACATTTACTAGTCTCCGGTGGCCCGTTTTTAAGTTATTAAAATATAATTGTACGATTCAAACAAGACGCAACTCAGGGCAAAATTATATTCTTTCATATCGTTTACACCCGTATATGGGGTATTTATTCATATTGTTTAAAAACATTTTCTGTCTGATTATGCATGGGTATATGTGCTTCAGAAAAACTATAAAGTTTAGACTTTATGAACTAGCTGTTAAATTTGAAGTACACTCGATCGTTCCTTGCTCTATTTCACATTTGTGAAGAAATGGAAAAAACGTTTTCAGAATGTCATGAATTTCCCCTTTTTATAGCTTAATACAATTGTCCTGTTACCATTGATTCCAATTAATAATCCAGCTGGAGTGTTGAGAGGATATTTAGCTTGTGATATACTCTGTAAAACTTTATATTTTATACTGACATACAGTACATATACAAACACAAAGGTTGCATTGCCTATGTAGCCTAAATACAAAAAATATCACCGCATGTAGCCATTCCAAACAATACGGTATTCTAATACCTGTAAGATCTGTTATAATACTCTATTGCTGGTCTCTAGTTTCAAGCTTAAAACAATCGTTACTGTAGATATTGTTACATTCATTAAAGGAATTAAAGATTTAGATTTACTTTTGGTTTAACATTACACATATGTTTTACATTTTTTGAGTCAATATGTTTTCAAATCATGATTTTTACGTCTAGTTTGTTGGAAAATAGCAATAATTATGTTTTCTGCGGGGTTTTAATACATAAAATATTATAATTTAAATTAAAAATTGTGAAAAGAACTATTTTAGTCTAAGATTTTAAGTTTATATAAGCAGCCGTAAATTACCGTGTCACGTGTCGGTCAGTAGCAAAATAGAAAGAAAATGCCAGGCAATAAGTTTTGTCTCGATCGAGAGTAGAGTATTTATGTTAGTGAATGTACATTACTATAGAGAACGTTTTTTTTACATTATTACGTCTGTGTAAGCAATCATATATTACAATGTCAACTTTGCAGTTAGTTTTTAATCAGCACAAACCGCCAGAGAAGACGTCATTTCATAATCGAGGCCAATGTAATTATGTTGCAGACTTTACATAATTGTGCAGACAGTATTTGTACTTTACTCAGTCTATATAAGCAACCGTAAATTACAGTGTGACGTTAAAATGGTAGTTTAAATCAGCACATACTGCCAGAGAAGACGTGGTGTTATGATGGAGGATACTACAGTTTTGTTTTCGTGTACTTTATTGTACAGAAGGCATTTTTACATTAAAGCGTGTGTATAAACAACCTCAAACTGCAGTGTTACGTTTCAGTTAATTGGTAATCTCTATGTGCTTTATAGTGGATGTGGCGATATTATAACACTATTTTAAAGGTTTGTTTCGGTGACCATCTATTGAAGAATGTAACCTTAAATTAAAGTGTCGCGGTTTGACCAATTATAAATCTTCACTCTTAGGAAGGAAAAGAAAATAACAGAACATAACACATATAATAACC
Organism: Homalodisca vitripennis; assembly: GCF_021130785.1. Classification (NCBI taxonomy): domain Eukaryota; kingdom Metazoa; phylum Arthropoda; class Insecta; order Hemiptera; family Cicadellidae; genus Homalodisca; species Homalodisca vitripennis. The sequence goes on from NW_025777948.1 coordinate 65,213, forward strand.
TTCGAAATTTTATATGAAATAAATATGTAATAAAGAATATAAAATAGCTGTTTTATACGTAATACAATAACTTCGTTTTAATATTATTCTTATAATTTTTGTTTAAGTGTTATTAATACTCTTATCGAAACATCTATTTGGGAGTATGTGCATGTGTTTGTGTGTGTGTGTTGGGGCGGGGTATTATTTCGAAGCTCTTGCACTATAGACGAGCCTTTTATAGAAATACATTCGCCAATACGGCTCTGCCCCACGGGCTTCCAAAGTTCCAATGGTAATCTTATGAGAGTGTCTTTGTTTGGTTGCACTCATAATACGACTAAAAACACACAATGTGTTGCTCTGGTAGGTATCTTTAAGCCTCTTGGCACAATTGTATGTTGTTTTGTTTGTATGTTCATTATTGTTTTAGTAAAAATATGTGCGTATTTACTCTATATTTAAAATTTTGATAAAAATCTCGATATTATTAGTTTAAAAACTGGGCAATTGTATTGTAAATCCAAAGCCGATAGTATAATCATAAAAAGAACTGCAGGCTGATTTATCATATATGATAGCATTTTTTTAAATTTAATTACAAAGTTTTAAATTGATATAAAGGGTTTTGCTACGATAAAACTGGCTAGTTAATGTTTTTTGACATGCAATATAATTTTAAACTACGTACTATACATGAATCGGTGTTTTTTAAAAGGGCGAATTCGACATTTTTTGTCAAATTCACTTTTTTAATGTTCTGTGTTCTTTGAAGATAGCTTTATCAGTTTCTTTTAAAAGGGCGCCTGTATGTCATCTCCTTATACAAGTAAAGCCAGCTGTTAAATCATGGTTTTTATTAAAAGGGCGGATTTGCTTCAAATCAGCCCTTTTAAAAAAAATATTCCTCTGTGGCTGTAGCAAGCAGCTGGTTGGTTGTTTTTGTTGCAACAAACCTAACCTCTATTTGCCACAGTAAGTTACTGTAAACAGGTAGTACTGTTTGTTCGCATTGTTTGCTGTATATTAAATAGTTTTGCCATGGATGATCCTATTATTCCGAGTCCCAGAAAAAGGAAAGAAAGTAATTCACCTGAATACAAGCATAATAAGATCAAACAAGCTCGTTTAATGGGACGATCATACATCAATCACAAGGGAAATGAAGTTCCACCAAAGCATCCTGAGTTTACTTGCAGGTAAGGAAAATTGTTCTATATATCTAGATCATTTTAATCTTACATTGTCATTTTTCATTAAATGTTTGATGAACCTTTAAAAATATAGCATTTCATACTAAAGAATACTTGGCCTAAGCCTAGGTCTCTGCCAGCTGTAATACTAAGACTAGGTTATACATTAGTAGCCTATACCCGTTTTATGCGCCTATGATGTGTAAACTGACTCTTTAACGTTAACAATTTAGAGTTATTTTATAGACATTGTAGTTCTCTTACTAAAATCCATAATGAATTGTTTTATTCTCTGAGCAGTTAAATCTTGTCATAGTAGGCCTAAGCATACACATGACTTGAGAGTTTAATATATATGGCTGCACTATCATCTCTTTATCAAAATTGATTAACGTTAAGACCAATACCGAAAGATAACGCTGCGCCATGGAGACTTTGATCATCTGACGATCGCCTGCTCGGTATACATCTTTCTGGTTATAATCTTTTTGCGTTTTCTCTGTTGCTACAAACTAACAGAATAATGTATTATGACATGAGAAAAAAAGAAGTTGACTCAGTAATCATTCACCATTACTGTTTAAAATATTGTTGTACGTTCTAATAGAAACTTTATTTTATTATAGCTTCTAGGCCTAAATTAATGTTTGGTTTTTCAGATGCAAGAAAAGGTGTTCGGACAACTTTGGAGAGGCCAACTGTGTGGATATCTTTTCAAAATTTTATAACATAAAAAGCAAAGATGAACAAGATCTTTATATTCAAGGTTTAGTAGATGTCACGGAAGTTCAAAGAAGAGTGCCACACCAAAAGAATGTTGAACAACCAAAGCAGCCGAATAGCTTCTCATACCACGTAATTTTGGGCAATGAGCGTGTACAGGTATGTTGCAATGCATTTTTATCCGTCATGTGTATTACTGAAAAACGATTACGGAGAATAAGAAATCTTAAGATTATTGGAAAAACTCCTGAAGATAAAAGAGGAAAAGGTATTACTCACAGTATTTCTCAAAACGTTCATGATCTAGTAAGTAATCACATACGATCATTTCCACTAAAGCAATCACATTACTCAGGGAAGAAAATTTATTACCTCGATGCCAATTTAAACATAAAGGCAATGTGACAGCTGTTTTGTGAAAAACATCCTGATGTAAAAGTGAGTAATTCCTTTTACTGGAACCATTTCAAAACAAATTTTAACTTTCGCTTTGGCCGCCCACAAGTGGACACTTGCTGTAAGTGTGAAGAACTAAATCTGAAAATAAAATCCCCACATCTTAATGATGTAGCTAAAAGGGCAGCACAGGCTGAGTTAGATGTTCATAAGCGCATGAGTAATAAATTTTACAAAGCTCTAAAACATGAAATGTCAGAAGATGGTTCAAAAGAGGAGCATGTTTTAGCATTAGCCTTTGACTATATGAAGACGATAAGTTTACCGAAAATTCCAGTTCAACAACTTTATTACATGAGACAGCTGTCAATCAATGTGTTTTCTGTAAACAACATTAAGGAAGGAAAAAGTCACATATATTTGTACCATGAAGGTCAAGGAAGGAAATGGCCCAATGAAGTCACTAATTTTTTAAACGATTTTTTAAGCTCGGTTCCACCTAAGTATACTACACTTCGGTTGTTTTGTGACAAACTGTAGTGGACAAAACAAAAATCAAACCCTATCACGTTTCTGTTTATATTTGACCGACAGTGGCAGGTTTCATAAATTCGAACAGTTCTTCCCAATGAGAGGGCATAGTTTCCTCCCCTGCGATAGAGATTTTGGTATTATCTCTAGAGTTTTAAAAACACATGACCGGCTTTACCATATCCACCAACTCACGGAACTTTATTATTAGCAGCTCCAACTCTGAAAAGTTTACTGTAAAAGAAATATCAGATGCAACTGAATTCTTTGATTTTAAAACTTGGAGCACTAATCATTATAAACGCTCTTGCATTTCTGCAGAAACTAAGGGTAAAAATACTCAAAAAGAAAGAAAGGTTCACTTTTCTATTAGTAATCTATTTCATTTTGTATACGAGCATGACAAAAAAGGCTACATCAAGGGATTCACCAATATAAATGGTTTGGTCTGTCACACCTTCTTATGGCCAAACATACCGGTGCTGTACCGCAGGTGAATAATTTGGCTTATCCAAGTGGCCTGGTTACACTTAAAAAAGCGAAGGTGGAAGATATTAAAAAATTAAGCGAATATATTCCTGAAGAATTTAATGAGTTCTATACCGAGCTGTACTCCTGGCCAACCACTGCTTGTGAAGATCTCCCTGATAGTGACTGAGGAAGAAACGGAAATAAAATGCTTGGATTTGATGCTTACTGATGGCTAGCTTAGTTCAATAATTCATATTCATGTATTATATTGATTTATGACATATCAAAACATTATTTTCAATTACATACACGTGATTTAAAAAATGTTTTAATTTATTTTCCTTCCAGAAAATTTTGGATTTTTTTAAAAGGGCGGATTTTTTGAAAATTCATAAATTTTTTATTAATTAACAAAAAATGTTAAAAAAAGTTTAAGTGCACTAACAAGTTACTCTTGCATACATCTTTTGAAAGTATATAACAAAAATAATGAATATAAATAGTCTCGTGTATAAACAGTTTTTTGTAGTTTTCTGAAAAAATGGTTTTTAGAAAATCCGCCCCTTTAAAAAACACTGATTCACATATTGCTTAAGTTTTCTAGTGTATAACATATAACGACACACTGGATCGTACAGTATTTACTATATTTGCTACGTTAATAAAAATTTATATATATATACTAACCTATCTGTATAAAATACAGCTCAATGCACAGATGTTATACAATTTTAATTAGTGGGGGTTTATCCTCCTCTAAAGCTGTAAAGTAGGCCCAGGATGAATAAGACAACTTGACACGCGCATAAAAGCGCAATACAACATGTTACTGTATAACGAGCAAGGTGAATAGTAGAAGCTGTGAGAAGCAAACACCTGGTGCTAATCAGGTAGCCGTTTCTAGGTATATAGGTCAGGATGTGTATATATCGTTAAGCAAAGTTGACACATTCGTTAACATATAAGCCAGCATAACAGGCAATTATTTCCTCCAGAACTGTAAGGTTCTTTTTGTGAAAGGGTGGAATAATTCTCACAATACTATCTACATAGTTACTAATTAAAATACTCCTTTCAGTATTTCACACTTTTAAAAGTATACAATTTTTTTTTTATAATAAGAGTAAAGCCTTCAATATTTCCTCGTACACAAAATAATTAAAAATTATATCTAAAACCCCAAATGGAATATTATCGGGAAACGCCATAATTGACATTAGTACGTATTACGCATGATACTGTTTTCCATTTGCCATAATGGATTTAACCAACCATAAACATCTACGGATCATAATACCTCACATTGAAATAACATTGTTACAGCCACATACGTACTTGAATGTTAAGAGCATTCAGCGTATGGTATTAGGCTTGTAGTCCACATTACATAATCATTAACTTAATCAAATAATTTTTTCCAACCGATTCCAGTTTAAAAGGCATGTTAGTAAAACTGATTTTATAGCCAATTGGGAATAAACCGATATTGACGAGTACGTATTTATTTTACTACTTATTCTTTTGTTAGTAAATTTACTAGAAAATCTAGAGTTTTATGCATACTCATGATTTTTATCTATTAGCGCTAATTGACTGAGTAGTAACTACACTCATTTTTATTTGTATATCTGCCCGTATGTCTCCAGGATATCTATAGAACAAGCTAGTCTATATATGATAAATAATGCATGAAGCTGTATATCACATAAATAGTTTTGCGTTTGATACTGGAACATACTACTCCATTGGATTTGGCTAAATTATTAAACACGTTTTTTCATATCATTACAGGAACCATGGTGGCTAGGAAAAAATCACAGGAAACAAATAAATTTGTAAACATACTAGGTATATGGGGCATTTTAATTTGTAAAAAGTTAAAGTGTTTAGCCTAATAAGATGAAGTATATATTTGAAATTGTATACGCAATCTAGGGAAGCCTGTTACACGGACTAATGACATGGCGTACTACTTACTTTTATTTAAATTAATATAATATATGGAGCTAAAGAACGAGATCAAAATTACAAATAATATTAATAGATCCATATAGTGTAAAAATGAATTAATAATGACGCGATAATCAATACATGGGACCAATAAAAAAATTATAATAGAGCACATTTATGATTTTAATGTTATTTCCTAAAATGCTAAAATCTTTTAATAGGATATAATATTAAATTATAAACTATCTATTCCCCATACCACGCGATTACTTTTTATGTTCTGGATAATTTATTGGCCGCTGATATTAAATCATTTCATGACTTATAAAATAAAATTTTTACTAAAGTACGTAATTGATTTGATGTTACAAATTTATTAGCAGTATATTTTAAATTAAACGTCATATTTTTTACTTAAGTTAAGCCTAGTCAAACCATTTGTGCTTAAACAGACTCATGGCATATCTCTCTCACAAAAACATGTTAAACTACCAATGATACATGGCTTAAATTCAGAATTGGGCTAAATTGGATAAGGTCAACGACTCCATCACCTTGTCGACCTACTAAAACGCATTAATAAATCTCATTAATAAATCGAGCCTAAACGTTTTTGGAAATGTTTTATTCCTTAAATACATTTAAGAAGCCTATGATTAAGCTTCACAAAACTTTACAAAGGTATCTCGCAAATGCGGCTGTTGGATCTAAAGTCGTATATGTCTTTTTTGTAGTAAATTGCCTAATCCAGGACATAATACAGGGTGATGCCAGAGGTTTAAGCATTCTGATTGCATCCTACATACCTCTTTAATTTATATTTAAAAATGTTATGGACTGCCTTTTTTTGGTTGAAACTCACTAAAATTTATATTACTCATTGCCATGGCATCTGAGGATATATATATAAACAAACGTAGGTAATATTAAGGCTTATAAGAAGGTAACGTTGCTAGTTTATGCATGTAAAATTAATATTAGGTTTCTATGAAAATAAAAACGATGTACTAATGTATTCTTCTTCATTATAATAGATTTATAAATAAGCAGTGAAAATCCAAACAGGAATTTTTATAAACTATGTTTATCAATAAATCATAGAGGGATATAACCGATTAATCAAGCTCACATGAAGTCCACCATCCAGTTGGCCCAGGACCAAGGAAGTTCTCAAGGGCGAGCAACTTTTGTCGCCAACTACAGGTTGCTTAGAGTTATTTCAAACACTACACTGGAAGATGGTGGGTTGCTGCTTTTTACCAACTCGTCACTGTATCACATCAGGTCAGTAGTTATAAGTACTGTAACTTTGACTTTTAGTATAGATTGGTTTATGTTTACATTAATATCATATATTGAAAAGTATTGAAGGCAAATAAAATAGCACAATGCAATTTCTAAACAATAGGCTTAAAATATTGATAGAATAAATTTTTTCATTATTCTAATGGGTTGATTCAATCACTCAAGTGGAAGACTTACCTACCTAAAAAAGAAGAGTTGCTTAAAGAATTAAATAGGTAATACTATGAGATGGGAAACTACATAAGAAAAAAACCAAAAAACGCACATGCTTAAACACATATGCAATGTTCTTAGCATCAGAATTGACTCTGTAACCAAACATAAATACTATTTAAAACTATAACTAACATCTTAGACTTAGGCAATGTAACACATTTACAACATAAACCCCTATTTATACGTATTTGAATATTAATAGTACAATCGATAGTCGTCTTTTTTGTTGACCGTATCTAGTTTATTAAATTCGTCTTCAATCTCGAACTTTCTTGTACACCAATCAATAAAAGCCACGTGAAACCGTATCACTTGCAACATTAAAATGCTGGTGCAGGCCCCCTTCATTATACAATGTGCACGAGATCTCAGACGCTATCAGTACGCTTATTGACATTTACTTATCACTACTCCTTCATTTTAGCACTCCAAGTTTACCAAAACAGCAAAGAAGTCTACATAATTGAATAATAAGCCTAATCCCAACTCTTTTAGTCAAAGAGTCAAGGACCAAATTTTTGTGACACAATATGGGATTTGTAGACAAAAAAATAAATTGATTGTCTGCAAACCCTAGTTTTTTGTGATTCTTGAAAAATTGGACGGTATTAAAAATGGTTTATGAATAAGAAATAACGACTTTGTTTCAGTTACAAAAAACCATAAAATATAATAGTTAATGTTAAATCAGTGTCAGCTACTTTTGTACAGAATTTTAAATCGGAAATGTTTCAACTCTCTCTATCTATTTCTCTCACTGTGATATAACTATCTTTTACGACCGTGACGATCTGCTGCAAGAGTTTCAAAGTAGAATAATTATTGTAAACTAAGAAAAAGCTATCGTTCTAACACTCTCGATACCTATTGTTTTCATGTATACAAGATATACAATGATGACGATAGACGTAATATCGTTAGAAAAACTCTTATATCGATTTTAAAAAAAACCCCTGATTAGACTCAAAGAGAACTAACTCAAGAATTAAAATTTAACTCTCTGCTAATATACCGTTGACATAACATACGGAAATAGTAACGTATCTATGAAATAAACATATTAGGTTCTATATTAAAAATATTAGGAACCGAGTATCGATGAGGACTTATCTGAGTCGTTATAACAAAATACGTTCAAGGTAATACACGACGAGATAAAATTAGTTAATAAAACAATATTAAACTAATTGTAATATTTAGTTATAATTTAAATAGTTTTTAAAACCTTCTAAATATATTTTTACTACTAAAACTTTAACGACTTGGAGGAAGCAAACCTTTACGTGATAACGATAAAAGATTAAATTAAATAAATAACTTAAATAACTAGTGCTGAGTTATTTAAATTAAATAAACATTATTTGTTTTGTTTTTTGTGGAAGCACACTATCTCTTAAGACAAATGTAATGATCAGTAACTTAACACCCAAAGTGAAGAGACAAAATGGTATAGTTCGTAAAGACGACATTTAGTCAGTTGATAACAAATAGTGCTTGAACATGCTATAAATCTCCTTCCTTTATATATCACACACTGTAGGTTGGTTATTCCAAAACTCAATAGGTTTATGTTAAATTAACGTTCATACTCACAATATTTTATGCGTGCGCATTTTATATTTACAAAACTTGAAAATTAAATTTATAAGAAAAACATTTTTTTACTAACGATTATATGCTACTCATATTATGTAATAAGATGTAAAAATATAAAAGAGCCAATTTCTGTAAAAAGAAAACTTCATATAATTGTATTAAATTCTTTAAGTCTATATGGTAAAGGTAAATAAAAACTTGTTCTTTGACATCTGCTTTACACTACTGAATAAGTACATGTATAAACATAGTAAGAATAAATGTTATATTTTGACGTGACAACGTCTTAAATTAGGTTGCGCGGCTCGGAGTCACTCATGAAAAAGTGTAACGCCCGGTAACGTTACGATGCCCGTCCAGTGGGTCCGCCGCACGGGATCCGCACGGGATAAAGCAGATAACTGTGGGTCCGCCGCACGGGATAAAGCAGATATAACTATGTTTATTCGTGAAAATGTGGAGTGCTTAGATTCGTCATTTACAACAACTACAACAATAAAGGTAAATAATTGTACACTGATATTTCATTATCGTAAACTATGATTGATTGATTAATTGTTAGATTGACACAAAAGTTGAGAAACTGAGTTTATAGGTTATGTCATACTATTGACAAATGTTGATAGTGTTAAGTAAATTATTAGTTTAAATCACTCTGCAATCAATCGTAATTCAGTCGATTGAGAAGAAACAGCGCGTATTGCTAGTCAAACATTTAAAATAACAAATTATAACCTCTAACCTGTTATAACAGTGCGGACCAAACAAACGAACTAAACCGACCAATCACCACGCGCGGAGTTAGAATCTAACTGTGGTTTAGAGGCAAGAATTTCAAATTCCAATTTTAGTAAATTTTTTATTCAACTTTACCATTTTACAATAACAAATTTTAATTAATTTCAAATTATGTACAATGTTTTTAGTAAACAAAATATATTTCTATAGTTTAAATTTGTGCAATTCTTATTTTCTTCAATTCCTTGTTCCTATTGTGCAATTTAATAATATTCATATCAATAATATATTCTACCGAGAAAAAGACGTTGTCACGTAAAAATTTTCGCCCGTAAAACCGACTTTACAGGCAACCATATTTTTTTTTTGTTGTATAAAACAATGTTTTAGTTTCTTTATATAGATAAACTCTATGCTCAGAGATTTTTTTTTTTTTTTTTTGCAAATGGAACAGTGTCGCAGGTACGGTGGTTATCGCAAGATACCGAATCAAACAACGTTAAGCATTTCTGCTGCTTAAATTGGTAACCGCTGAGCAATTCTGTAGTTGTAAGCAGATCGCCTGCTTGGTGGTGGATTGAAATTAACTTTTAGCCTTTAGACCTTTAGGCCTTCCACCATAATGGATATTATGTGAACAATTTCGCAACTGTTAGAGGCCAGTACGGGCGGGGCCCTAAAGTTAAAGGGAAAAGTCCGTACTTAGGAGAAGGATAGGCCAAGGTACAAAATATATGTTCAAAATTTCATGTCTTTATCATCTCATGGTTGTTTTGGGCGTTGAAGTCTTTTCAGAACTACATAAACTCAACAATATAAATACAATATTTCATCGACTAGTTATAATAAGGTATATTATACACCATTTGGGTATTTTATATACGTATATTGAAAAACGCTATGCACGACTACAGATTTTAGTCGAAAATAATTATATCAAAATTCGCTGCTTGTTTACCACAACAAAACTGAGTTTACAGTACAAAAACAGACAACATGTTTGCTGATCATAATTTTTTCTTAACGACGACTGTTGCTAATTATAATATGGAGACTGGCCATGTAATACTGCTAATGGGAGGGAGTGTCTGCTGATAACACTACCACTAATCTATCGCCAAACAATGTAACTTGTCCCAGTGATGCAACTAATGGATCCGCCACAGACCGACCTCGTTACTCGGATAAGATATAATACGTCTGAAACGTCATTGCGGGGGGAGTTGTGTTAAACCGAAACCTAACTCGAAATTACAAATTCACTATTTACTGAACCATATTTAATCACCAATTTACAAACTATTTGTCTATTAAAGAGTAAGGTGTCCGCACATATATATTTTAATCTTATTATAATATATACGTATGAATGTAGTAGAAGCCTCTTTCTAGTATTAATTATTTAATTTAACTTAACCATATTAACATAACATAACATATTATTTAACATAAAAAATATAAAATATTTGCTATTTACAGTGTTTTAATTATTAAAAATTTTAGTTTTCCTGTGTGTATTTTTACTGTACAAAAATATGCTCATATTGTTCATAATTTCAGTTATACTTGGCAATTTTATAATGATGTACCGTCTATGAGGCTTTTGTACCTATAATACCTGGCCTGTTACATGAACAATAAATGTATTTTTCATAATATAATACCTTATATGGGTAGTAACTTATTAAAATCCATATTAAGATATATTGATCTATTGGCAATGCATGCTACTTATATTGTAAAGTGCTGATATACGAGCCCTGTAGTCACCGGAAATACAACCGGTTTATCATTAAACCCTTATATAAAATTAGTTTTCTATGCTAAAGTAGTAAAAAAGTTTAAATTCTAGAAAATACTAATAATAGAACGTCAATTACAAAATAATTAATCTTCTATAAGCCTGTTCGATTCTTGACAGTTATTCTGCTCGTTACATAAAGTAAGGTTCTAAAATGTATCCTACATAATCACGAATACAGAAAATTTAAATTTAATATTAAAAATTTATTGATTATCTTAGTTATGTAAACACTAGTATAAACATTTTATATATTTTTAAATTCACACATTTGTATCAATAGAATTTTTGTTTGAAATTTAAGTTTTCCAATATTGTACTAGCTTGAGGCCCCGAAAAAATTGTTATTTTGTTCATACAATTAAACTAACAATAGTTGTTCTGGAGTTCTTCTCACTCAAGAATACTTTATTTCAACTCGGTTAAATGTTTACTGCTGCGCATCTCACAGATTGGCTATTTGTGGTAGTAACTTTGTGTAATGTAATGGTAAACAATGCAAAACATTTTAAGTACACAATCATTGAACTATGTTGGTATACTCGTGTTTAAAATTATAATGCTATTACCCTTGCAAAGTTATATAGTAATACTAAAAACAAGAGTGAGCGGGCATATAGTCTTATAAACAATTCTTAACTCATCATGATTCTATGTGTTATTTAATCACAAAATTAAAGATAATTGTTCTTTATTGACAATTATGGAAGTTTTCACTCTATTAAGTAGTTTATACAACTTCTTTCCAATTTTAATTTACCAGGACATCTTATTTCTTTCTCTATCAGAGTTACCCAAAGAGATCTATTGTATATTATCATAGTTCTTTGGGGAGATTATTCGATATTCATATTTTATTATTGTTGTTTGACCGCTAAAATTGTTAAAAATGTAACAAATTTTGAAATGTGAGTATTAATTCCTGTTCTAATACACGTATCAGACTACATCAGCAAAAAACATCATACACGTCAGAGTATGAAAAAGAGTGAACCTTGTTCAATTGACTATTTCAACTGTCCTTATTTTTTGACTGTAGTTTTGTTTCTATGCTACATTTTTTTTTATTCTTCTTAGTGTTATGATTAAAAGCACTTTAATGCATAACCGTGGGTGGTACTAAATGATGTAAAAGTACACAAAAATGTTACAAATAAGCTACGACAAATGATTCTGTTCGCTATCATTGGTAGTTTGTCATTCGCCTTGTCCTCTATCTTCAAAATGCTTTTTTGATAATATTTTAGTTCAAAAGTTTATTGCGTATTTTCTGACAGCCGATGGACATTATATCATAACGTGGAGTACGTGCCTACGAGCAATCTTGAAAAGACTCTGCTTGGGTCGGTTCTCTGGATTGCAGTACACGAAGATTACTTTAGAGAGATATAAAGTAATCATGGGATAAATTAATATCCGTACGTAGTCAAACATTTTGTACGTATGTGATATCAAGATTGGTATAATGATAATTAGTAGCGTGAAAAGTAACAATAGGAAAGAAACACTGCTTTTTTATGTTCAAACAAAGATAGTGGTTAAACTTATTAAAAATAAATAACGATTGTGAGTGAAATCTTGAGAAATCCCGTCTTCCAATAGTGAATTATTTGTTTGATAGATACTTAAATTGAAGTAATTTTGGCTAAATATCAATCCTTATTTAAAACATAATGTTTACAATAGGCAAACAGTTTTGAACGAATTAGTACGCTCGTCAGTGCAATAGTACTTAAACCGTATGATAACATTATGAGAAAAATTCACGGAATTTTTAAAACATTTTCATAATCTAAATATATTTTATAGAAGCACGTCATTCATTGTCTTGAATATCCAAAATGATTCTGCGTGTCTTTTTTCTAAATTCAAATGTTTCCGAAAAAATAACTCGTTATAAAGGATGACACTGTCAAGGCCAAAGGTGAATGAATTCCGATAAATCATTAAAGTGAACATTTAGAACCTTAAGCCGAGTTACAAGATAACTTACAGTGCACAGTTATTAAGTGCCGATATGCTTCTTTTATAGTGATTTAAAATATATTTTCAAGATTGTAATTTATTTAAAACATACTACCAGAGCATTGAGCTTCAGAATTGTTTTTTAAAGTCCTAATATTTGAGTGTTCAATCAGTGGGGTGTTATTGTACAATTAAAGGACTCCAAAAATGTATACCTAAGGGGAAATATTGCAAAAATAACAAATTTGCCAAAGAGAATTTAAAATTGAAAAATTATTGTCATCAACGCTGTCAAAAGGAAAGTAACATTATTAAATGGTTGCTTATCCAAAATATCAAACTGTACAAAAATTATTATTGTAGTGCGTAATATTAAATAAAAATGATTTATTAAAAATTTTCCTACAAAATATTATTTAAAAAAATACATTTTGATTTAAAAATTTTAAAGATATATATACAAAGTCGTTGTATCTACAGATTTTATTTCTCAAAATGTACAAATACATATTTAAATACATTTAAAAGTAGGTAAAACAGGTTAAATGTATCTACATACTTTAAAGCATATATTTTTCAAATATTGTATTGAATATTAAAAACAATATAACAGGGAAAAACATTTACCAATTTATTTTGTTTGATTCAGTACTGAAATCTTAGGCAGTAAATGCTGAATATATAAAAACGCATACTTGATTGCCGTCGTCAGTTATTAGAGCCATGTTATTGAACATGTTTCAGAATATTGTAAAATATTTCTCAGGTATATGTCTATGTATATATATATATATATATATATATATATATATATATAATTATTTTACAAAAAGAAGGAGGAAAGTTATAGTTGCTTTGGCATATATTTTTTCACCTCTGCCATTATGTGCAATACTATTACATTTTTATTTTATAAAAAAGTTAACATGGAAGCTGAACATATTTTACGACTCAGTACATTTTAAATATTACTAAATCATCTAAAATTATAATAATTAGTTTGTGGTATAGATTATACTTTATATTTAAATATCAAAATCGGAGAGAAATTCGGGTTTTGTTACCATGACTGAAAGGAAATCTTCAAATATCCTGCATTGTATGATAAATTTGTTGTAAGCACATTCAGTTTGTTTTTGTGTAAAAGTATAATTTTCCTATAACATTTTATTGTATATAAAGCGCCTATTATTTTAATAATAACAACATATTTTTTGCGTCGCATATTCTACTTGTGTTCTGTTATCATATAATATTTGAATTATACAAATATCTATAAATTTACGTAGAAATAATTATACTCGTATAAAGCATTATTTCTTTATATCAAAAACTTTCAAGGAACGTATCTTTATGTGCATACCAATACTACTTTACGCGTGTTCAGAAAGAAAGCAAACTCTGAACTTTATGTACATTTGTATATTTATATTTGCACCTTTTCAAAAGTCATAAAATATCAATTTGTGATGAGATCTTGTAGTTTGTAAAGAGGTTAGACTATAAAGTCATGGATAAACTCACTTTACGTTGTTGTTCGCCTAAAAGCTTCTCAGTTTTATGAAACTAGACAACGAACCCGTCCAAGACCGTTTTATATTCAGTTTTAAGGACGTTTCAATACAAACTGTACATTGGGAATAACAAAATAAGAAAACAGTTTATAATTAGTAGGCTAAATATATGGCAAATATTTAATCAAAAGCCTAACAGTTAATCCAAATTCTCAAATGAATATGCTAGAAAACATTGGGTATTATTTTAGTTGTAAAGAACTTATTATTACACCATTCCGTCTAGATAAATGTTATCTAGAGAAAATTTAGTATATTTTCTTGTAATGGGTGTTGCTTGAATATATAGTGAACATATAATTTAAATAAAAATATAATACAAACAATGCTCTAAGTAGTCTTCCCTAAGAGATAATTTGTTGCCATTTTATGGTTTTGTAGCTAATATTCTTTCTTCTATTGTTTACTATATTAGTTTGTAGAGACTATTAATAAATCAGTCATTCAAAGAAGGAGTTTTTTCCCTCGCTCCTAAAAATTTTGCAAAGGTGAGCCCAATCTTCAAAAAAGAACGACCCATGCTCTGCAAATAATTATCGGCCTGTCTCTATTTTGCCTGTTCTGAGCAAAATTTTTGAAAAAATCTTGTTACAAAGAATGCTTCAGTTTTTGAATAATCACAACCTTCTTTCTGAACACCAATTCTGTTTCAGAAGGGGCAAGTCGACAATTGATGCAATTGTGAGTCTTGTTGAAATGGTGGTAGAGGGATTATAGAAAGTCGAAATCTCACTTTAAGTGTATTTCTCGACTTAACTAAAGCATTCGACTGTGTCGACCACGTGAAGCTGCTTGACAAACTTGAATCCCATGGCATCAGAGGCGTGCCTCTTCAGTGGCTTAGCTCATTTCTAAAAACAGCATGTTCAAATCTTAAACAAATTTTCCGAGCCGTTGCAGCTGAGATATGGAGTCCCTCAAGGATCAATTCTCAGTCCAATTCTTTTTCTCATCTATGTCAATGACATAGACTCATCACTACTGCACGGGAAACTTGTGCAGTATGCTAATGACACAACACTTTGTTTTACCAGCAAATCCAAAATGATTCTGGAACAACAAAGCTTTCTCGACGTCAACAGTTGTGTCCAGCACTTCAATAGCCTCAACCAATCAACCTCAAAGCAAATTCTTCAAAGTCAAACGTCCTGACTTTCGCACTGCGATCAGGAAATCTCAATGACGGTGCAGCCCGTATTATTGGAAGACACAGTGCTGGATGAAGTCGAATGTTCAAAGTTTTTTCTGGGAATATTCCTTGATCGAAGATTGACTTGGAATGCTCACAAATTGACCACGTTTGTTCCAGACTGTCCTCAGGCATTTATGGTCTTGAGGTCTTTAGCCAAGTACCTGCCCCTACTCAGGTACTGATGACGGCGTATTATGGCTTGATCTACCCCCACCTCACTTACGGTCTGGTGTTATGGGGAGCCTGCGCAAACAACCATTTCTTCCGAGCATTCAAAATTCAGAAGCAAGCGATTCGCATAATCGCAAAAAATGAAATTCCGAGAATCGTGCAAAGAAGCCTTCAAAACGTTGCAACTGTTGACTCTGCCTTTGTCTCTACATTCTTGAGAACAAGCTCATTTTGTTTGTCCAAATGTGGCATTAACCCGGGACCGTGGCCATACACGAGTATGAGACAAGAGGCAGAGATGCCTACCGAAACTGGAAGACACAGGACGGGGGTTTACGAACACTTGCCCTCCCAGGCAGGTATTCGGTTCATCAACAAGTTGCCAGATCAGTTAAGAAATGTCCCAACGCCTAAGGTGTTAAAAACTCGTTTAAGACGCTTTTTTAGTGTCGCAAGCATTTTACAGTGCTGACGAGTTTATGGCATTCGACTGGGTGACCGCACAATTAGCAAACTGACTACCGGCGCTGGAAATGGGAATATTGGCTGGATGAATGTTGGAGTTGGCTGAAAATTTGTGTACGTTTGAATGTGGTTTGAGGCGATGTGAAAGTTTTAAATTTTAGATATTAATTTTAGAATATCTTGACTATTGCTATAACATGTGATTATGTCCTGGCAATTAAAACATTGAATTTGATTTGATTTGATTTGACTATGATACAACTTGGGAAAACCAAAGTGCTTGTTTGTTACATCGAAGTGAAGATAATTTAGAACTTATGCGGACCGACCGACGACTAATTTACTGTGATCTAAGTGGTTGTTGTTGTTGTCTGTGGTAGTTGTAAATAACAGTTCCATCCATATATATTGTTCACTTGTTTTGAGCAAGTGCGCCATAGTACGGATTGAATAAAAATGCTATTAAAATAATTTTAATACGGGTTATTATTAATGGGATACATTCAAAATGGAATTAAAGTGAAAGATGTATTTGTATCAAAATACCAAAGTTTTCAAAGAGTAATAAAACAAGGATTCGTATAAAATTAACATGACTTAGCCAAGCTAATTTGAATGTAATTGATTTACACATTTAAACATACAAAATGTACAGTGCCACCTTTAAAATAATAATAAATTATGAGAGTGATTAAGAAACACATATGTTACAAGTAAGACAAGAAGAATGAGTGTGAATATTTTTTGAGGATTTTCCGGAGTTAAACTTTAATCTTTTTAAATGTATGTGAGCTATCCATCATATAAAAGATAAATTTTGATAAGGATTTAACATATGAAAAGTTAAAATAAAACATTAATATTTTGTTCGTAGTAAGTAAATGGATCTACGCTAATAAGTTCTCTCTCTCCTCTCTCTCTCTCTCTCTCTCTCTCTCTCTCTCTCTCTCTCTTTCTCTCTCTCTCTCTCTCTCTCTCTCTCTCTCTCTCTCTCCTCTCCCTCCCCTCCCCTCCTCCCTCCCTCCCTCCCTCCCTCCCTTTTCTCCTGCTCCCTGTCAATCTTTGTGTCTGTATTGGTATATAAATCAATTCTTGTTAATTTTTACAAAATAGGCTAGAAGTGAATGACAAAGGTCAAAAGTAGGCGTTGTATACCGAAGAACAAGGAAAAGCATGAAAATTATTTTGGAAATTTACTTCACTCGAAACGACCTGCTCATACACGTCTAAAAATAGGACATAATTACGTCTATACGAGCGGGGTTAACGACGAGTTGTTTCTGTCTAAATAAAAGAAATTCAGGTAAATTGTTTCTATTAAAACAAATTACATTATTATGAATAGTTCTTAACGGCTCGCTTTTTAAGGCGCTTTGAACTGACAACCTAGATAAGTAATTACAATCACTAAAAATATATTTTATAATATTTTGATCAATAAGTATATATATATATATATATATATATATATATATATAATATATATATATATATATATTATATGAACCTTATTTCTAAAGTCAAGAGATAGTTGGTAGCCACTTTTATTTATTTGATGGTTAAAAATAGTTATTGTATTAATTATTTTGTAACTTATGTAAAAGAAGATATGCGAGAATATGATGTAACCTTAGACCCTAAAGTACAACAAGATAAACCAACTTTCCGGTTTCAAATTGAGAAATCCAGTCAGTAAAAATTAAAAATAAGGCGGAGACGATGGTTATTATTTCCAT
Organism: Homalodisca vitripennis; assembly: GCF_021130785.1. Taxonomy (NCBI): domain Eukaryota; kingdom Metazoa; phylum Arthropoda; class Insecta; order Hemiptera; family Cicadellidae; genus Homalodisca; species Homalodisca vitripennis. The sequence goes on from NW_025777948.1 coordinate 83,215, forward strand.
TCCATTATATAGTAGTTTGTTAAATTCTTTTTATATACATAAATTGTCTTCTTAAACACATGTGAAAAATACTCATGGATTATATACGTCATTCCTAAATGTTATTCATTATACGTAATTAATTCTAAAAAAATGTACCTTTATATTTGAAATATTCCGGATAGTGTAATAACTTTTACTTATGTTATTGGCTAAGCGTTAGCGTAACCTATCACTCAAATAGCTGAAATATTTATGTTTATATATGTCTGTCCCCACGAATATATCAAGAATGAACTGATCTATAATCTTGAAATGTTGCACGAACTCTCAACCCTTAACATGAAGCAATAGCTTATATTTTATGGGTTGTGCGTTTTCCTTCAATAGGATTCACTTTAAAGTGGCATGTAATGAAATACTTTGTCCAGAGTACGAAACTATTATTTTGTTGCTTTGACAGGTGAAATTTAATATATAAAAAAACAATAATGAAGGGACGTATCTAATCAGTGATACACAAACTTGACCTCTCTTGATATTATGCTCTAATCAGTAAATTAATCATTCAATCACTACATTAACGGCAACAAGGTCACCCATTAATCCACAATTAGTGTGATGTATATGTACACAACCCCGACATTTTACCTATTAAACAAATAGGCTACGTTATTTTGTTTTTCGAAAAAAACTGTTTGGTTTTTGAGTTCTGTCTATTAAAATGTTATATTATACATCTAAATATCTGACTTAATAATAGTAGTATTTCTTTTAGATGAAAGTAGCTTTATATTGTCAAAGATATGGATAGAGGGGCAGTTGGAACTCTTTCAGACATATTCTTAAGTTAAACAGAATGAGGCAATATTAATATAGCTAAAGTAAAACTAATTTTTAATTTAGATTTTTCTTTGGAAAATTTTTATGTAGTAAAAGTTCTAAATAGAAATGCTGTGGAAATATTTAAGGAGGTATTCATATTTATACAGGACACTTTGATACAAACAATATAACTTCTTATATATAATGAAAGTAAATAATTTTTTTAGGCAGGTGTGTACCATCTTAGCAAATCTAGGGCTAAGAATATCACTCATAACCTTCGAGACCAATGGCTAGAAAGTGACTTCCCTTCCACAAAAACAAATTGTGATACACACAGAAGAAAATATGTTTGAACATCATTTTGCATCTCCCTTACGATAGCCCATTTAGTACTGGGTTTGATGTCACTATTAACGTATTGTGTCCATTAATTCATTTTTTCGTAATAGTTAGTGATAACTTTGGATGCCAAATCAAGCTCCGTTTCACCCAACTCCTACAGCAGTGTCCGAAATATTGGATACTGTCACATACTTGACTCTTGAAACTTTGAGTCTAATTTCGTCTGTAGAAATGAAAAAAAACTGGTAAGGAAGAAGTCTATCACAAAACTGTTTTGAGCGTTTTGCTATTACAGACAACTAAACTAGGAAAATAAGTCTAACTGGTTTACTCGCTCAGTGGACAGTATCAGATTTCACATGCTGCGCTGGGCGGTGCTTGAAATAGATCATTCGCATTCTGTTGGCCTTTGCATCGTAATTAAGTTGGAGTTTATTCTAAGCAAGTGGATGTTTTGTAGATAGTTTGCATGCAATTAATTCACCACCTCTTTGTTATAGTTATTGATAAAGATTATGACCCTATAGTTTTTTAGTCCTTAGGTCGTTAGTTAATTCACGTGAGTAAGAGATCATATATTGCATAATCTGTAAAACATATGATGACTGTGGTAATGGTAAAAAATTTAATTTGCACTGCAAAAGCCTCTACATTATGGAATAACATAGTTTAATTAAAATTTACAAATTAAATGGAACCTAATATGAGTGGAAAAATATTATTTTTAAATCACTACAAAATAAAAATATTGTTTTGGGATAAAAATGTTTGCTAAAAGACGCTGCTTCTTGACAATATATGAAAATTCATTGTTTAAACGTTCAATAGACGTTGCTCTCCCATTAAAATGCTCGCCATTTGAAAGTCTGCTTGTATGCTACTAATGGAGATGAAAAACGAAAAACAGTATTTCGTAGAATTTAAAGTTTCTTCCTTACTGTTTAGTAATTATAATAGAAAATATCGTGATAAAGTTTCGTTTCAAAAGGTATATTAGTTTTAATTCTGAAAAAATACACATAACATTTAAATTTTCAAAACACTCATTTAAAATTTATTCTTCACGATAACGTAATTACTTTTTACATACACTTATATGAACCGTATAATAACTTTGTGTGACTTTGCTTCAAACTTTTTGTAGATAGTTTTCTGAAATATATAAATCCAAATAATCACACGTGGGTTCTTTCAATCCTCTTGGAATATCTTTTCATAGCAAAGACATTTTATCAGTTTGTAATTTGTACCGTTGTTTAGTCAATTAACAGATATTTTTGTATCAACTACATCGGTTTGAGTAACCAATTGATGTTTAGGTACTGCTCATTATATTAATAATACCTCACTCACAGCTCCAATATAAGTACATAATGGCATATTGTAAACCGTTCCGTATTTAATGTTCTTACGCAACATATATATTACATACTTATAATAATTATGTGGAATAGTGTTGACAAATGGAAACATTAATACCTGCCCAGGAATATCATTACAAAATACTCCAGGAGAAAAACAATTAAAATGCTATATAAAAACTGCTAAAATATACATAATATTTTATAAACACTATAACTAGGACTTTATTTCCAGCGGCAATGCACTTATCGTTTATATTATTATCTAATTTCCTTAGATATAAACTTAAAAGCTACAAAGTGAAAATAATTTTAAAACTTTTTAAATTTTATTGTAATTAAATATAAATTTTTATTGAGAGTACCAGTACGTTATTACTAAGGCAACATAAAATATATGCGTTTATACTTTTTTTAGGTGAATTCCTTGAACTTTTTACGTTAATTATTTTAATATATTTTATGTTACTATAATGCCCTATCCCCTATATACCTATAAAAATGTATATTTTTTTGCTTGTGGTAAATATTAATCCATATAAATTTGTGGTTAACTAAAATAATGCAGATAATCCCAATTTAAATAATAATGAGCAACTTTGAAATCTTTAGTATATAACGAATGTATTTGAAATGAGAAATATACATAAATAAATAATAGTTTAAAAAACTTTAAAAAAAACACGCTTTTTATATGCTAACCAAACTAAAAAAATAGACAATATTGTTTAATAACAAAAACAGTTTATATTATGGTAGTAGAAGGCAAAACAATCATTCATAGTCAATCACCTCAAAATAAAATTATAATAAAATTTTAGTTAATAACAGAATAAATTAAATTCAGAGTAAAAAGCGTGGGGCGCATTTTACTCCATTTCATAAGTATCCTCTCAAAGATAATTACCGAATGAATGATTGTAATATTTAATATATCAAGCACCCCACGCTTTTTACTCTGAATTAATTTATTCTGTTAATAAAGTAAATTTTATTATCATTTTATTTTGAGGTGATTGGACTATGAATAATTGTTTTGCCTTCTACTACCATAATATAAACTCTTTGTAATTAAAAATTATTTTCTAATTTTTAGTTTGGTTAGCTATAAAAGCTCTTTTTTAGTTTTTATAAACTATTTTTGATTTTTGATTTTTTAGTTCGATGTATCAATTAGTTTCTTGTGGAAATGTGGTATTTTCTTACGAATCATTCCGCAATCTCATCAATTCATTTTAAGCTTCACTATTGCATGAGGTATTTCCTGTTAACTGTAGAGCAATCAAGTTTCTTCAATCCGAAAAATACCGTCTAAAGTCTTACGCGATTAAGTGGCTACATAGGCTTTGTTTGTCCCAGCAGCAAACAATCGCAAGCCTAGATGAAGGGTGCCGGGTCGGACAGGTTTTTGCCTGCTTGGTGCGTTTTTTGTCATCGGTGCTCCATTAAAGGTTATGTCCTATTAAGAGCTACCAACGGGGAAATAGCAAACCTACCTGCATCGCCTCAATATGACTCCTCGAGCTTGCACTTAAGATGTCGGCTCTGATCCCTGGAGACTCGAAGCTTCGCAGTTCTCTTTAGATTTAATTATTGTCGTAAAAAATCGAAGGGTGGCATCTAAGCTACCAAGGAACTGTGGCTGTTTGAAACACCTTTGCCGGACTTGAGAGTTAGGTATGTGAAGTATTTAATAAACGTAATGTTGGATAGTATATAACATTATCATTCTTACTGAGCTGTATTAAAGCTATTACTTATTTGAGATATACTATGAAATGTTACACCCTTAACTAAGTTGAATTTTTCGTATCGTAAATAATTTTATATTGTTTATCACATACATAATAAAACTAATGGTTATTGTAGTTCAGACTTGAATATACCCATATTTTGGTACATTTATTACTTAATTTATTAGCTGTACATCTTCGGTAATGTGTAAAATAACTAAACTGTATTTGTTCAACTTTATTTTTATAGTAAAATAAAATTGAAAATGCAAGAAAAATTTGGAATATTGTTTGAAAAGGAATTAATTAAAAAACACTAAAGGCTTTGTCTGACAAAAATACTATGTATGTTTATGTAAAGCAACAAATCAAATTGCAATGGATCGTTTACTTAGAGATCTGGCTGTCAAGGAAACACTGGAAATGGCAGAGACAGGATGACTACTGTAATATTACTATATTAAGAGAGTCAAGCACATCCGAGCATACCGAGACGAATGGAAGAAATTGAACGCTGGGATAGCGCAGATCGCGCGATAGCTTTATCACACAGGATCTACAAAAGAATTTATTAATCCTGGCGGTCCTTATAAGGATAATGGAAAACTATGATCAAATTATTGCATTGTCATCGGTCCTTAAAACGTATGCAAAGTTATCTCGAATTAATCAGACTTCTGGAAATTGGTGAAAATTATGCTCAAAGATTCCGTTACATAGATACAACCGAAAGCTAATAAAAGCGTGTTAAAAAAGACAGAAACGATTGTTCATAAATTTTCGTAACCAAAATATCTGCATGCACCGTTCCCAACCGTTGAAACCCTAATAATACAAAGTTAAATGGTTCAAAAATATCAACACAGTAGAAGAACTTTTATGATGAAATATAAATTAAATAGATGACCAGGAAAATAACAGTGATGTTAAAATACCAAATTATAATATTCGAGTATATTTTGTAACAATAGAAATTATATGAAACTGATTGACTGATTTTGGAGTTAACGAAAGTTTCGTAACAATCGAGTGATTTAAAACCAAAAACATTATTAAAATGATTAGGTTGTAAGATTGCACGGAATAAAGTTAAAAATTTTGAAATTTAAATATTAATTTGGTAAACATTTATCAGCATCTGCTTTAAATGTTATCTCTAATAACTGTTTTGACGATAATGATACACAAAAATTATTTGATTGTTTATAGTCAGATTCAAGACTTTTAATGACATTTATTAAAAAAGTTTTAAATCGTATGTTATTTTGGGTGAATATGCCATTACCATACAGCTGCAACAGTGCAGTAATAT
>NW_025777949.1:0-138281 GCF_021130785.1 Homalodisca vitripennis
TTCGCAAATAATTCAACAGAAAGTCACTTCATTTAAAAACAATAGATTTGTAAACACCTCTTTTCTTATGTGCATAATAAAATGAGATACGTGCCTCAATGTGTTTGGTATTGTACCTATGGCTTAAGGTATTGCGCCTTCCAAACTTCTATAATCTATCCATAAATAAATAAACAAAATAAATAAATACAGTTTCATTGTCATTTTTCAGAAAGCATTGAAAAAGTCTTATTAAACATCTAAGTTAAATAGCCAAAATAGTGAGTATTATTATAATAGAATTTTTACGTGTATCTTTAAAGTAGTTATCATTACGTAAGTATTTATACTTACTAAACCAAAACCATTAAAAAAGTTAATGTCTTTCATACTGAACAACTCTATCAAATCATCAAATGGGTTTTTGAGAAATGGGTACAGCCAGTTTGACTTTTGAAACAGTTTTGTTGTATAATTATCAAGCAGGTACTGTAATTTTTGTAAATTTTTGAGTAAACTTATAACAGACTGTGTTGTTCATATAGTATTCAGGTACGATATTTATAATACGTCTAAGCAAAAAGAAAATACTCTAGTCAATCTTTGTAAAATATATTTAATATGAGAATTCCATATTAAATTATTGTAAATAAAATATTCCTATTACATTAATTTAGAAAAGAAATCATGTGATGTGTCAAAGGAAGGGGTTTGTTGTAGGTTTAACAAAAATGTTTAGAGTTTTGAATTCATTTAATAAAAATCAATTTGATCTAAAACACACACCATGGCTTCCTCAACTAAGCTTACATCCAGGGGTACGGAGAAAACTGTTATTAGATGGATAAATAACATGCTTAAGAGCAGAAGAGCATAGGTATCTCTGTGCGGAGTCACATGAGAGGTCAAAATGCAGCGAGGATGTCCACAAGGAGGTGTATTATCACCAAGCCTGTGGAAAAATAGTTGTGGATGACTTACTCTGGACTCTGAATGAACAGGGTATGTATGCTCAAGGCTATGCAAGATGATGTTGTCCATACTCATAAGAGGCAAGCATATGGTTACGTGTCTGGAAATGATGCAGAGAGCACTGACCATTGTTGAGCATTGGTGTGACGAAGAAGGATTGCAGTGAATCCTTCGAAGACTGTCATGATACCATTTCCAAGTAGGAGGATACTGGAAATCACACAGCCAGGTCTTATGTGGGGGCCAGATACAGATAAGCAGGGAGTTCAAATATCTAGGAGTCAAACTAGATGATAAACTCACTTGGAATAGTCATCTGGAATACATAATCAGCCGATCTCTAGACTAAATTGATGATGGTGAGACGTGCGGTAGGATGCACATCGGGGCTTAGACCCGACACGTCACATTGGCTGTACACCAGAGTCATGAGGACCAATGATGGTGTATGGCTCAGTGGTATGGTGGCCAAAAGTCCAACAGCTGACTGCCAGCAAAAAACCTGTCAAAGGTTACAGCGGTTGGCATGCTTGGGGACAATGGGCGCCATGAGAGGAACACCAACCGCTGCTATGGAAGTAGTGCTAAACCTCCCACCCCTAGACATATTCGTCATAGAAGAGGCTAGGTTGGCTGCCTACAGACTGAAGTGCAATGGGAACTGGCATCATCACCATGCTAGTAAGCACTCCAAGATCGTTGACATTCTCAAACTGGATATTCTAGAAATGATGTCTGACAGAATGGCAAAGGTTACAGACTGGGAAAAGCCATTTCAAGTCAACATTGTCGAAAGGGAGGAATGGTCAAAAGGTGAGCCTGACTACATGAAGAAGGCTCTAACCTGGTACACGGAATGGGGTCAAAGACTCTGAAGGGTACTGGGGACAGGGGTCTGGGGGAGTCAGACCTAGTGTTAACTTAAGCTTTAGCCTAGGTAAACTGGCAACTGTCTTTCAGGCTGAAGTTACAGCCCTTGCAGAATGTGCAAGAGTTAATGGGGGAAAGTGGATACAAAGGCAAAACCATCTACATTAGCTCGGACAGCAGGGCTGCTCTGCAGGCCTTGGCCAACCATGACTGTAATTCGAAGACAGTCTGGGAATGCCACAAGGTCATGGGAATTGCTGGCGAAAAACCAATAAAGTTATTCTAACTTGGGTGTCTGGACATAGAGGAATCACAGGAAATGAAGGGGCAGACAGTTGTGCTAACTTGGGAGCCAAACTGTCCTCTTACCGGTCCTGAACCAACGTGTGGGGTCTCATATAACTTAGCACGTTAGATCAGTTACCAAGTGGATGGTTAACAAACACCTACAACATTGAAGAAATTACTGAGGGGAATGTACAAGCAAAGCGGATGCTCAAGGGACCATCAAGGAAACATTGCAGCAGATGCCCCTTAGAATGAGTAGAACGGAGATCCGAAAGGTGGACTGGTTTTATTACAGGTCATTGGATATTCCGAAGTCACCTGAACAGAATAGGTATTCCAGTTCAGGAAACACTGTGGAAATGTGGCGAGGCTGACGAAACAAACCAAGCATGCCATATTTGATGCAGTTTGGATCAGTTTTAAAACTAATACAAACTTTTTGCCTGGACTTAGATAAGTAGTCTTTAAAGAACATAGCCGGACTCCTAGTAATACCGTAACGTTAATTTTTAAGATCAGTTTATCACGGTAATCACAGTCGACGGCCCTGCTAAGGTCAAAAAATGTTGTCTGAGCAAAGGATTTTACTCTCAAAAGTGTTTAGGACCTCCTTAATTAGTGAATCAATGGTGAATTAACTTCTTCGAAAAACAAATTGCGATTCATTTAGATGGCTGCTATTTTCGAGATACGCAAGGAGTTGATCAAGAACTACATTTTCTATTATTTTTGATAGCACAGGTATTATTAATACTGGGCAAATAGCTCTCAAGGGTATTTTTAGACCCTTTCTTATAAATATATTCGTGTTGAATAAGTTAAAAATGTCTTTGCTTTTTGAGTTTTTAACAGAACTCTTGAAGACATTTGACTTGCTATTAATAACCCCATCAGTTGAGACTCCTAGAAATATAAATGCTTTTCTTTCCATATGGTAATTTCTTACTAAGCTCATAATTTTAACATGAGGCTTTTGATACTATCCTTTATTTTCTTTACCGAAAATAATAAGAAAATGGTTTAAAGTATATAGAGTGCAATTTAAATTTTACTGAAATGATAATTAGTTTGTATTTCCTTTATGAAAGTCTAAAGCACATAAAACATATTCTTATTGGATTTTTGGAAAGTAATATATTGTGTCCAGAAGTACTTAGCATTAAATACTTTTAAACGCCTTTTTTTTTATTTAAGGTGTATTATTAAACATTTAAAAGATTACTTTCTTTAGAACCAAACACACAATAACCCCAATAATTTTTAATTTCCTACAAGAGGCTTTTCCACGTACAAGATGCAATCGTCAGATGTTAATCAAATAATTTGAAACATTATAAATATGTTTACAATTTATAGACAATTCTCAGCTGAATAAGATTCAATGAAATGTTTATTTAATTAAAGGTACAACAGGTATTAATATGTGTAAGTTTAATTTAAAGAGAATTTAGTTATATTTTAAAACATAAATAAATTTTTCAATCATTTTAAAATTTTTTTTATGTATAAATGTTTCACAAGTGTCTAATTTCTTCTTCTGTTATGGATTGGGGCTTCTTTAGGGGTCTTCCACCGGTGTCCTTTCAATTTCTTTGGTCGTTTAATCTTTTTTTTCTACAATATTATGAAGTTTTTAAAGGTGTGATTCGCCTTTTACAATGGTTCTTTTTTCTCTGGCTAATCTCATCACAAACTTCACAGAAACTTTTGTCAATTCCACTTTGATTTAAATCAACAATTTGGCCTTTTTGGCTTTCCAAGTATAGTAATTTTCACCTTACTCGTTGCGGTAAAAAGTTTACGTTCTTACCAATATTTTTTTCTAAATACTACACTTTTTATTTCTTTATAAAATGGACCATTATTGATGGATCTAGAACTTACCAGAAGCCTCAAGTACCAGGAGGTTCCTCACTTCCTGATACGATTACTCGCAAAAGCATTTCTCAAAGTCAGAACGTAACACTGGCTATACTATAGTTTCTGTAAATTGCTCAGCCACGAATACGTCTTTAAAAATATAGTTTTAGTAATTTAGAAATCTGGAAATTTGTAAGTTATTTATAGACCAGTTGAAAAGTGTTATAAGTTTACGTTACTAGGCTACGTATTGAAACATAAGCAGAATAACTGGAAAAAAAAAAAAACAGAAAACCGTTATTAAATAAATTGAGTAGCATGCTTTTATATTATAAAACAAGGGGTATATTACGTATTGCTTCAGACATAAAATTTTAAATGCCAGTGGGTCACTTTTAAACCCTGGAACAATCCTGAAATTATCAAGACATTCACACATAGGGTAAAATTTGTGGGAATGGGATCGCTTATATTTTGTTACAGGGAAATAACAAACAAGTGTTTTTGATCTCACATTCTTGTTTGATAACTACAAAAAAGCTAAAAAAGGGGAAAAATTGAAAACTATTTCAAACTACAGCATTGTCGCCTCTCCGAAATTACAAATCAATATAGGCGTCAGACTAGGAGTGTTTGATATTGAATTTAAATATACCTTTTGGATAATTAGCACTTAATTTTTTTCCATACTTGAACGGTATAGCAAACAGAGATAGTTTAATTAGAGTGGAAACATTCACTTGCGTTTAAAAAAGTTTAATTTTATTAAGTATAAGAAGTCATATTAAAATAGTACCATTGTAAAAACCATTATGCTAAAGATAATTGAATATTGTATTGAAGTTAAGGAATGTTCTTCCAGAAATCGATATTTTTCATACTTGATTACGAGCTTTAATTTATGTTTTAAGATAAATGAGTAATGTGAGATATAAATCTATTACAATATGTGTTATTGGGAAATATAAAATACATTTATCCTTTCATTCACTTTGTAGAGCTTATAAAAAGGGAAAATAAAGTCACCAAGAACTAGCAATGTACAAAAATTACCCAATAGAAAATAAGTATTTGTTTGAAAAATATTTTAAAATAGAGTATAATCACAGGTTTATTTGTATGAATAAGAACTAATATCTTTCAACGGGTGCCAAATGCTCTAATTATGTATTAGAAAGTTTTAGTTTAAAGTATCATTTTTAGAAAATAAAAATTGTTTGTTGCGAAAATCATTTAATAGCGTATAAAAAGGTATTGCCTTAATTATCTGGAAGTGTCTGAAAGATTTGAAAATATTAAACGCAGTTTATATTTGTTAATACAAAATACAAAAATAAAGGTTTTCATCATATAGGTCAATTATTGTATATTAAGTAGGTTTTTATCTTATTTAGTGGAATTAGTGAAATGTTGTACGTACTTGCGTTTAGACAAAACTCAACGAAATTGCTGAGAAAATATATCTATAAAAAGAATTTGCTTGCAATGGTTTTACAAGTTATGTTTAAGAATGAATAAAAAATCCAGCGGAGATCTGTATTTTAACACAACTTCACTAAGTGTAGAGGTACGCCGCTAGGTAGCAGTGGAGTCTGGATGTTTTGTGCTGCTGGTCTGGTTCGGTGTTGCGAAAACATAAACTTGGTATTACAGAGACAGAACGATATAGAGACATTTGATGTGAATTTAAAATCACTACATAAAATAATACTTATTATTAACACGAAAACAAAATAAACCGCTAGTAATTATACATTTATAAAATTAGTTGAAGGAATTTCAAAAAGTTAATATATATTTAGAAAACAATTCATAACTTGATTTTTCAAGCTATTAAACACTACGCAGGAAAAGAACTAAATCGATGCGTAGTTATAAAGTTTAACAACAAAAACGGGATAGGGATTATATAATGAAATGTATGTATGTAGAATACATATAATAATTTGTTTTCGATCTAATACAATATCTTAATATTATACTACTATTAACACAATAAAAAACTATTTATAACAATGGATGCAGCTTTGTTATAATGATTTACACATCACGTTAACAACTAATTTATAACAAAATTGCGTTAAGACTACAAAATTTACTCTAACATGTTTTGTCTTAATCTCCTTCAACTTTCCGAGATTTTAGATAATAAAGCAACTAGAAGTTGTTAAAATCAGTACGGCCGCTGTTTCTTTTTAGCAAGGAATTAAAAATTTTGATGATGGGTGTATATATTACTAACTTTTGTTATATATCGGCTTTCTAAAATTTCATGTACAACAATTGGATTGATGCAAAGGTTGTATTTTAGATAACATAATATGATTCGTGGGTTTGGTGCTCCTGAACATATCAAACATTCCTTTCATGCGCTTTCTAGAAATGAAATGAAATATTGATCAATCCTATAAGCAATAAGTTATTGACTTTTGGGATAAAATAATTAAAATAGGGTAATGGCCATGATTGCTGTATCAGTCGTAATAAGAGCCATGAATTATTGATTCTATGATGCTCTTAATCTGAGTTTAATATAATGATTATAACTGTTGTAATAATTCCACTATATCACTAAATTTGGATTAAGATCCTTTCCACATCACAATTTTAGGAAACTATAAGGATTTTAATAATTTATTTTGAGTTTTATAAGATTTTGTTCTTCTGGGCAGACCCCAAAAGGGTCAGTCATAGTGTTTTGAGGATATTGGAGTAATCTTCATCCCTTCAGTTCATATATCTACCAAGATTTATTCACTGAAAGTTGTATCCAGAATCCCTAAGCTGAAGTGAGGTCAGTTCAATATTATCAGGTCATCAAGAATATAGATATATAACGATTTTTGTTACCAATAGTAGGTATAAAATGCATGGACCATTATCAAAGATTATAGTAATTAAACAAACAACACCATAGTAAGGAATGTTATTGAATTACAAAAGCTGTTTTTTAATACAATATTTTATGGTAAATGTTTATTCCGTAGAACTCAATTCACAACGAGAAAAGATTCAGATTTTAATTTAAAATAGGTATTATAAAATTGAATTTTATAAAAAGTTAATTTTTTTATTTGGGTAAAATATATAAGGTGGAATAACATGGTTAGGTTTATTTATTATATTAAGTAGAATATGAATACAAAATCAGTTTATTACAAATATTCTCATGGTAACACATAGAACATAATGTTCGTATAACTTCAGCAAAATGACTACCAAAGGCCAAAACCAACCCCATATATATGCCATATAATGTGGCTTTTGATAGCAATAAGTACCTTAAAATGTTAAAAACAAGTTGAAATTTGATAATAAATGTCCAGTTTGATATTATATTTAGTTTCAATATGACAGCCGCTCAAAATTTAAAGAAAAACTAACAAATTATTTATGAACCTAAAAAAAGCGTTCTGGATTGCTTATGACAGCTCTTATACTTTATTTCCAACGGAATTTTGTGTCTCAAACAGTTTTCGAATTTTGAGTATATGTAATACCTATAATAATAACCTGATAATATTCTAGTTGCCACAAAATGTTCCTACTTCTTCCGACTGAACCGGAAAGACTATTGCCTAAGGTTACAAAGATATATTTAGTAATACGAGTGTATACTGTACAAGTGTGTACTGAACTTGAATGCAATACAAATTCATTAAACTTGTTGCCATCCACCAAGACAAATAAAATATTATGCGAGCACTTACCATATAGTTCCTTGTTAATGGGCAAAGATTAACTCCATCCTCGGAGTGTCATTTAGTATATTCTCAACACCTACAGCAATATTTTATCTAGAAGCAATAGGTATCTTAAAAATTAAGACTATTCAAAATTGTTTTAATGATTTTATTCTTGTCTTTTTAAAAATTGGTTTTCTTAGAACGTTTTAAACATTCTCACTCTAAAACCTGTTTTATAAGTTTTCCCTTACCTTCAATATTTATTAAAAACATTACCTGTATTTTAGATTTTTTCTCTTTGATAAAGTAAAGCAATGCAAGAATCCAAGTTATATTGTGGAGCTTTAACATAATACATATTATCAAACATATACAATTATGACAATGTTGCATGATCGTTGTAAGATTACAACAGTTTCATTTCATTAATTTAGAAATTGATCAATAATTACCTAACGTATTTTTTTACATCCGGCTGTCTAAGGCATTAAATATATGTTAAACGTGCGTATATAACATTTTCCGAAAACATTTTTGTAAGCTCAAAATGAAATAACTTAAAAAGTATCACGTATACATTAGTTTAATTCTCTTTATCAATAAAGTTGGTGAAAACAATAACTGAATTGAGGTGTAAGTGGATGTGATATTGGCAAAACAAACTAACATTGTCATTCCCCTGTCGACCAGCATTAGGGAGAAGTGAGGCAATTTACGCGTTTGACAACAAGAAGATGAGCAAGTGGTAATGACGTCATAGGCAGCACGTGCGCCCCGCCATATGCCGTTGCCGCAATGTGGGCGCTTTAAATTAACATCGACATGGGTTTAGTTATTTTTACTTTCTACACAGAAATTACCCTTTTGGTGGGGTATTACGGTACAAATACTTGTTCGGCAGAAACCTTATTTAGCATTTTATTACGAATGAATGCCCTCACAAATGTAAACGTAATATCTTAAAATTAAACAGTTAATGCAATGATCATCATGTTAGCATCTGGCAAAATTTTTTCCATACATTCGCATATGTAATACATTTGCACTGTATTAACCTGTAATGCAAAAACCGAACACATAAAATTATTTTTATTTTATACACAGAAATTACCCTTTTTGTGGGGTATTACAGTAAAATACGTTCTCCATAATAACTAGTTTTGTATAGTTTATTTCATTACATTTAAATAGATGGCAGTTTTAACATTTTTGAACCAAGTTGACCTTTATAAATTTTAATTGAAAAAAACACTGTTGAAAAATAACGGAAATAGACTCTTAGAAAAAGTTACGTAGCATTTTATAATGAATGAATGTCCCCACAAATGTAAACGTAATATCTTAAAATTAAAAATGTTAATGCAATTATCATCATGTTAGCACTTGGCAAAAAATGTTGCATACATTTGCCAATACCTGCAATGTAAAAACCACCCCTGTTCCTAAATTTTTGGATATTGTAGAGGCTAGTGTATATGGTTTATGGAGACATGAATGAAGCATATATGAATCTGTTTTTTTTATATTGTTTTTAAGCCTTAGATATACGTGAATGCTGAGATTAACTCAATTTCACCTTCCGCTCATTGTGTCTGAATTCTGATTTAAATTTTGTATTGGTTTTAGCATTAATAACTTCATTTCTTTTTTAAACAATTCTAACATAATTGTATATCCTTTTTTAAATGGTAGCCATTTAATGGATGGTATTAAATATTCATAAATGACAAAAAACCTAATAAAATACTTAATAAATAGTATGTTTTATAAAGAGTTTACAATACGTATATGAACGAGCCCTTAAAATATCCTACAAGAGTACTGAAACACTATATATTTATTGCTATTAAATGTGGCTCATGGAAATAATTGTCTCAAAAAGGCCAAGCAAGTATACAATTGATATATTATTGGATTTTATAAATATATGATATGAGTCGTTGCCTAACTTGGTGTGCCACTTCGTTTAAATGTTAACACTTCAAAATATAATTCATAACTCTGATACTTACGGACCCGAAGTACAAAACTTGTGTTGGGGGTATGCTTGTAAAATGTATGAAAGCTGTTGAAATAAACAATTTTTGCTCTAAGTGGAAGGGGAAATGGATCTGAACTAAACACTCGCAAATAATTGCTTTGTATATCAAACAAATTTAGACGTATCAATTACAGGTACATGCCAAGACAACTTATATATGAACAAGAAACGGGGAAATATATTTGGGAAAAAGTTCAAACTTTCTGCAAAACAAGATCTAGTAAACATCTTGTCTAGCTTGATTAATTATTTCGATCCGCCTTCTAAGTAAAAAATTAAAAAACTTAGTTTTTTTTAATATAGACAAAAGGAAAAAAATTGGAAATCATATAAAATTCACTCAAAACATTTTGTTCTAATCTATTTTGTTATAACAAACCATTTTCTAGATATTTAGTACACGTAAACCCTATAAGCAATAAATTATTAATTATTTAGTTGTTCAAAATGTACCTGCTTATTCAAATTGATCTGGAAGGACTATTTGTTTAGAAATAGATTTTTAATAGTTTTTTTATAATAAGAAGGCTAATTATGAATGTAATCCATATTCTGTGACTTTAACGACAGTTATAGCTATGTACATAACATGATAATAATACTCTTTAACTCTTGGAATATATGCAAACGGTTAATGATGCACACACCCTGTATATATGTGTGTGTGTGTGTGTGTGTGTGTGTGTGTGTGTGTGTGTACGATATGTATGTATGTACAGGTGTATATGTTACGGGACAAACCCGATTTTAGGACAAACTAGTTTGGACTAGGATGTTCTAGTTTTTCCTGACCACACTAGGATAAACTAGTTTGGCCTTATTGATTACAGGCTGAAACTGGTTTGGCCTAATAGCGTTAGGATAAACTAGTTCAGCCTGGTAGAATTGTTAGGCCGAACTAGTTTGGCCTGGTAGCGAACGGATAAACTAATGTGGCCGGGTTCAAGGTCAGGCCAAACCCAAGCAGCCAGGTGGTGGGGGTTGCAAGTCTCGACGTGCTCGTCGCATTACATTGTTTGCTCCTACCGCTCACTCTCTCAGTCAGTATCCGCTGTGCGTGGAGTGCGAATATGAGTGCGTCTTAGTTGTTATTTGGTTGTTCGTTGTGCTTTTACACCGTGTTTGGAGTGTGTCGTGTGGGAGTATTAGTGTTAGTGAGCTAAGAGAGTGGTACAAGTAACGTATACTTTAGTAGGTGGGACTATGGAGGAAGATTCTGTTAGTGGTGGGCATAGCCAGAAAGAATGGAGAGAAAGATTCATGACTACAGTTTTTACAAAGTGAAAACGAGAAATCAACACATTTCAACGTATTGACAAAAGATAAGTACCAACAACTTATAAATGAAGTCGAAACTGCTGCAAACACAGATAAGAAGACCCCGTTGCAGCAGAGACGCCTGAAAACGATTTGGTGTAATTGACATCGGAGGAGTAAAAAAATTGGTGGCAGCCGGTGAGAGAAACCAAGACATCAAGTACTATTTGACGGTAGATGAACTGTACGATGTTATCGATGCTGCTCACGGGGCAGTTGGTCACGGTGGCCGTGATAGAATGCTTGCCGAAACGTCAAAGAAATATGCCAATATTACGAAGGAAGAAATACAGCTTTATCTGTCAATGTGCCAAGTATGTCACATGAAAAAAAAACAAAAAGAAACGAGGTCTGGTCTCATAACCAATTTTACATTCGGAAATGAATAGTAGGTGCCAAGTTGATCTTATCGATTTTCAGACTCAACCAGATAACCAATTTAAGTTTATAATGGTTTACCAAGATCATTTAACAAAATTTGTTTTGCTTCGTCTATTGCAAAGCAAAAGAGCTGAGGAAGTTGCCTACCAACTTAATGATATCTTTTTACCACATTCCACAATTAATTACCACATTCAGTACTTTAAATTGTTGTAATTGCGTATTGGTGCATTTATAGTCAAAGCCTTTGTCACTGTTATTCGCAGTACGTCACTGAAAAAGCATTCTACATTGCATAAATTTGAAATTTAAAAATTTAGAAATTTAAAAAGTACACCCTAATAATATTATAAATGCGAAATTTTTATTTAACAAATCCCTCCAGGCTAAGCCCCACCGACCTTTAAAGTACCTACAAATCATGTCTTGTTATCTAAACTTGTGAAATAATAATTAAAAGAGCATGGAAAATATAATCAACTGTTATGTGTAAAACATTGTTTTATTACAGTATAAACATATTACTAATTAACTTTACCGCTATTTGTTTACATTAAAAAGGTGTAAACTCTCTATGGTGTTACCATTAGTTTTAAATACCATTTTTACAGATTTTAGCTATTATTTAAGTAATTATCTACCTTATAAAATGTTCTAACACATAAGATCGTCAGAATTGGACTCTGGATACTCCCTTCGAAGCAGTCGGAAAGAACTATGTTAGATGACAGTTTGCTAGACTGTCAGTGTTTTTTGAACTAATGTACAAGTTACAGCTCTAAATGCTGTAAAATGTGTAACATATTTTTCAGTTTATAAAGAAACAACAATTGCAAATTTTAATTAGGACATATAAAAGACAGTTACTTTTATTGATTCCGGGTAAATTTCAACCACCATATGTACACTTTTTGGCGTACTTAATTGATCGTGGTAACAATGCAAAACCAAAACATTGGTCTCGGAAATATAATTCAATCAAACAGTAGTGGTCATACAAGGGCAATACCTACTAAAATGCGTGCAAAGCAGTATATAACTGCTAGCAGTGAAGATATAAAGTCAATATAATCTAACTTTTAATATACATTTAAAAACTGTTATGAAACATCTAAGTTGTCTTTTTACAAAAGTGTGCTTCTCAGTAGGGCACTATTGTCACATGAATTCTGCTTCTCAATGAACAACGTGCATTAAATAATTTAAAAAATCCGTTTTGTAATGTAATGATCTTTTTTTTAACAAAACGAAATTAAAAAAACGTAAATATGATACAAGTTTGCCTTTATTGGCTGAGCGTTAACGAATCGTGTTACTCGAGGTCGTCGAAAAATGCATTTTATATATGTATATCTGCCCGCACTATATCTTCTAAACGATCTGACGTACAGAAAATGCCGTATGAAGCTTCATTTCTGCATAGGAAACACTGAGTTAGTGATAGTACGTGCTACAGAATGAAATATTCCTGAGATTTAGCGAATATTTCAACGTATGAAATTTTTACTTATAGAGAGTTGAAAATCGGTGACAAGATTTTATTTCAAGCAATCTTGCGTTGTAATACCCTCCTTACCTCAATGGACACGTCGTGAAGGTTTTAATTTGCAGGAATAACTTTTTGAATGTACCTTCATCTCTACATATATTGAAAGGGTGGTAGGAAACTTCCTTTTACATTTTCAGGAATGAGTTCTATGATAGTGCATGTTCATTGAATTTGGCTGGGTGCCATTAAAGTCTATCACTTAGTAAGCTAAGACTATTTCGCTTTGGTTTGGAGGGATGTAAAAATATCTTATCTACCCGAAAGGCTTCTCGAGAATTAAATGAGGTAAAGTTTAAAAGCAAATAAACCACTACACGGGAATTGAAGTTACCCATATCTTTATGGGTAGTTAGTTATTACAAGATGCGGTAAAAAATCTGAATAAATATTTTAAATGAAAATGTACATATGTATTCAGTCGATATCAAACACAATCAACCGCTGCAGGGAAAAACGTTCTCTTTTTTGACATTGATACCAGAAATATCACTCCTTGTTTCCTGTTTGAACAATTGTATTGTCTCAACTTGACGTTATATTTTACAGTTTTTTCTGGAGTCCAGATGGAACAGATTCATATATATGTATTGATTATATATATATTGATAACATTATGAGGGAGGAATAGTAGGTGTCAATCGTGTTTTATTTATTCAATACTAATAAACGTTCATTTTGTTGCATTCCACTGATTTTGGAATAATTCTAAAACAAAATACCAATACTTATTGATGTTCACTGTGTTAAAAATAAGTAGTTGACTGTTTGTGCCATTTATAATGTTCAAGCACTCCTTGAGTAAATTCTATTATTATGAATGCCATAAATAATTTAAGACGTTTGAAGTTTATTTTCAATTTGATTTTGATCTTTCCCGAACTCTAATATTTTTATGAATGAAAACTTTAAACATAAAATTAATTTGTATATATTTTATACGGAAATGTTGTTATATAAGTGTTGTAAGAATGTGTAGTAACTGTTTTAAAAAATGTCGAAGATTTATTAGCATGTTTATCGCAGAAGATGTTCAAAGAAGAAGAGATTTAGTTTTGTGTTTGTATAGATAGATGGTAACTTGACCAGAATCAAGACAATTCGAAGAGTTTATATATTAATCAAATATGGTTTAAAAATTATGTGGCAATGGAAAATTGTATCACTTAGTTGCACATCGAAGATGGCTGAGCGTTAACGAAGCATTTCACTCGAGTGGCTGGAACAATTTTATTTCGTCTGTCTGTGTCTTTACACGAAATGGCCTAGATTGGAAATTTTTCACACAGCTTTAAAAATGATAATGGTGTAGTAACTCTATTGGATCTGATTAAGGATAAGTCAGTATTTTTACATTGATCTTAAGCGTAACTATCATGACAAAGAGAAAAATAGTTGAATAAAGTTTGTAAAAATACCAAGTATACTCATTGCAAATAGATGTAAGAGTTTCACTAAATTTCTTTAAATAATTTGTACTAGTTTAACTGCACTTAATTATCTATTATAAAATATAATGAATTATATTTATTTATATAATGTGTGTATACATATAATGCATAATGTGTGTTTATATGTAATAAATTCGACTTAAAGGAACATATCCATATACTATTTTATGGATTGATATTGTAACATATTTTGATTTATTTCCCAAAAAGCCAACCACTTTGCTGTAACAGTGTTTTCAAGAATTTTTTTTTTATTAATTTAAATAATATAAAATAAAATTGTAGTTAATTTATTAAAAAATAAAAGTTACACTAAAAATTTTACTTTCTTATAAAACTCAAATAAAATAAAAATTATTATTTATTTCAAAATTTATTGGAGTAACTTATTCTCAATTATAATCGAGATTTAACAAATCTCTTCGTACCAATTAGGTCATAACCTGTTACTGTTGGTACAGAATTAAAGTTTATACTGTATTAGAGGTGTAGCCTCAAAAAGTTTTTGATATATATATATATATAGGTATATATATATATATATATATATATATATATATATATATAATTATTCTTAGGATTATTAATTATATATATATATATATATATATATATATATATATATATATATATATATATATATATATATATAATTAATAATCCTAAGAATAATGAATTCTTAAAATTTGAAATTCACACTGTACGAAATAAAAATATCAAAAAGTGTTGAAAATGTAATTGTATATATATTTAACCTGTACTTTAACTTTATTTCACCCAAAAAGTATTTACTTAAAACTTAATATCTTGAAATCTGAATTTATTCTCTCTGTTGAATACTAAGTTGTTATTACAAGTAAGTTTTAAATAATGTTGAAATTGAAGACTTTACTTTGAACAATACTTGCAGTGACATGTACTCTCTTCTATACTTGCTACAACTATTAATTGAATTCAAATCCTCCTATTTCATTTTTGTATCAACATTATATACGATATCACTATAAAAGAAATCTAACACTAGTTGACAGCAAAAATCTCATCTTAAAAAACGTAATTAGACTGTATAAATAAATAAAAATAACACTGTCTCTCACCCAGTTCTTACGTTATCTAATAATTGGCTGCTTTCCTCAACTTAAGAGGTTGTAGCTCAGTATACGTTTTATGTTCAGTGATTATTCATTGTAAGAATTTTACATTCTGAATTTCAGTAATCAAGTGACTTACTTTCTTGAATTTTAGCACACTCTATAACTGGGAAAAGGCGCAAACTTCGACTGACCCAAACTCCAAACCCAGACTGCCGCCCGGACGCACCTTACACACCGTTAAGTTTAACAATAGAAACAGATACAACAAGAACTTCGACCAAACCGGTAAACAGCTGACCGCTTCCAACCAGTGTCTGCCACGCACCGCGGTCGTGAGATGCCCAAATTACGGCAGGGAACAACTATCAATAATTTATTTCGCAAATTTCCACTTGAAAGTCTAATTTCCGAGCTTAATTGCAGTCAAACGGAAAAAAAACTACGTCCCTCAAACTTTACTTACAGTACCACACGATAACATAACTCTTTATATTACCTATAGATTACTCTATAGATTAACGCTATATATTACACTAGGATAGCTGCTGGGTAAGCTCATCGAGCTCTTTGTGGCCTGGGTGTCTCTGATGTCGACGCGATGGAAAGAGTCTAATTTGAAAGTTTTGGTCACTGACTTGTTATGGAACTTTTAAGAGAATCGAAGATTCCAGATGTCTGGAGTCAATATGTTACAGTGTCAGATTTCAAACACTAAGCGGAAGGTGAAAATAGAGTTAAACTTAATATTCGCAATGAATGAAAAGCTAATTTGTGAGGAATTATTTTTAAATCAATATTTTAGAAGGAGATCTTAAATACATTTTTATTGCGAATTGGTTATAATTGTTACGTTGAAAAATTTCTTCCAGGAAAATGACCGGATCTAATTTAAAAAAACTTGTGCTGGTAAAATTAAAGCATTACAGGTTCTATCTAGACTTTCGAATCAGCTCACATCTCTATAGTAGCAGTTTAATTATTGGGATGAATAAATTAAATTTACCAATATATGGTCTTTATAATTCGTAATTTTAATTGCTTTTAAATTTATAAAGTTATAGTTTTTTATATTATTATTTCATAACCATTTCCTTCTCTCTTTGCGAAAAACGTAGTATAATAGTAAATTTGGTTTCCAAAATGACGTATAAAAAGGAAAGTGTGTAATAATACTGTCAACACACGTAAATTTGAAACAACAGATAAGAACTCATGGCTCACACAATTTTTTGAATCCAGTTATCATAATAAATGGAACTTGCCTTTTGAAGCACAAATCGCATTTTTCACACTCTTTTTGAAGCAGCAAGGTAAAACTTGATTTACCTCAGAACCTAAGCGAGAACGCCAAATCTTGTTTGGTTTATTCTCTTCCCTACGCTTGGGTAAGTGCTTATTTCCTGATGTAAGAATAAAAACACAGATTTCTTAAACTTATAAAAATAATCAGGTAATATTTTCTATACGTCGATGTTTCGGTTCTCGGTTTTATAACATTACATCGTTTCACTTACTTAGAGTCAAAGGTGTGTTCGTTCGATTTCCAAGGAGAAATAACACGTTTGGAAACATACTTTTGTTAATTCTTAAAATAAAACAATATCTATGATATAACATGAATCTAAATTTTTTTGTACATATAAGGCTTGTATGTCATAATAAAAAAACCAGGTGTGTTATGTTTTAATAGCTAATATATCTGTTAAGCTCACTATACCAAATACACTTTAGAACAAGTGGAACAAGTGTGTGTGTGTGTGTGTGTGTGTTTTAAGTAAATTGTTACAGCACGAACAAAATGTACACACAGTTTTAAACGTTTTTAACGGTTTTGCAGGGAAAACTTCATAATTATACCTTAGCTCTGAGTTACATTGATTTAAGAACCACTGTGTCGACAATCTAGAAGTTTATTAGATTTTTGCTCTCTTTAACTGGTTTATTTGTCTACAACCCTATATAGTCGTAAAAACCACACACGATTAGCACGTCTTTGCATAAAGTTTGTTGTTCATAATGTATAATACTACATTTTGAGGATAACAATTTTTCCTTTTCATCAGTTGTAAAATATGTTTTGCATTTCTGTAAAAAATTAAATCAGGTGTATACAGTCATTACATACAGACACACACTTAAAACCAAATAAGTGCGGTAATGAACTGCTACTCAAAAGAGAAAACATAGACTGAACTGATAAGTACCAATTAGTACCTGTGTCAGTATTTTATGTTTATAAAAATAGAACATTAATATATTTTAATCTATTAAAATTTTTCAGCATGTTTACTTTAATTATAATGAATGTCTTATGTAGTTCTTTGCTTGACGTTTGTTTTTGACGATAGAAGGATTGTGGAGAGAACAGGATATTTTTAGACATTTGCAATTATTCAGTGATACAAAAAATCAGTAACACTACGTTTTGAGATCTGCAATCTGATCTCTTCTTCAGGTAAATAACTAACATAACATATGATTACAAAGTAAACAAATCATAGAAGAGCATTGTGACACGAGTATGCAGTTTTTCAAAGCAATCGTGCTGCACAGAATATCTGTTACGAGAATATAACTAAGTGAAAAACACAATGCGTGAATAAAATAAATTTATAAAAATATAATAATAATGATAAGCATAAATAAAAAATTTGAATTCAGATATTCACTCTGAATATTCTTTTTTAGAAAATATAACTTAAGAGGAACATCTTAATTTTAGACTGTTTAGGCACCTTCTTTACGTAAGCGCTCTTATGCATGTGTGTATATACTAATAGCATTCTATATTGTGAGAATGTTTCACCTGAGAGCCTTGTATTGAGAAAATGTTGAATTGTATTTTGAAATTTACCTTTCAATTATCGTTTTGGAAATCATTTATGAGCTTATAGCTATAAATTAAATTTGTAACGTTTGATCCCATGAAAGTATTTGCAAATTACCAAATTTTGTATTAATTATTCCTTTCGTGCTATTAACGCACTATCAGTTTGAGACTTCTAGATCGGAACAATAAATGAAATTTAGAGTCCTAACCATACGTAATTACTATATTTTTACTCTTTTGCTCAAACATTATTGTGATTGTTTACGGTCAGAAAGTCACACAATAACTTTTCGTCTACCTAAATTGGTAGCTTCTTTTGTGCTCAGCAACATCATTGGTAGAATAATACTACTATTAATGGTTCTACACAAATGCATAATTTCTTGCTTGTAAAGGAGGCATACAGTTGTAATCTACAGTGTATGCGAGGGTGTCTATAAATCTCCCCGGAAGGTAGATTATAATTCAAACTAGACAAAACACAGCCAGACCGTGTGTAGCGGCTTGCAATTCCAGCCCAAACTCCGCATAACTATGAACTACTACTGCGGTCCACTGAAGCTACAAGAACTGAAGCTGAATTTAAATTTACGGTCTCTTAAGTAAACAGTTAATATCTTATCACCTCCAAGACTTTGAAAAGGTCGAACAAGCAGTTCTGCCAATGCCGTATATCTCCCACCGTACTGATAACAATGCAAATATGAAGTTATAAAACTACTTTAGTAACCATGGCGCTGTTGAGAGGCCTATTGTTTTGTTTTTTTGTTGCTGTGGTAAGTGTTACGTTGGTGTTATTTGTGTTTATATATTGAATTTTTCTAACTTGTAATTAAGTATACATGAACTTAGTAGACTATAATAATAGTTGACCAGATAAGTCCGAAACGTTATAAAGAATTTCTACTAATTCACTTATAAATAATTTAACTTTTAATTAATTAATGTACACAAAAGAGACGAAATGTCATGCGCTTCGTCATTAAAATATCCAGTGGTAACAAAAAACACAATAGCCACATTACGCATTGTCTTGCATGTAATTTTTTGTAGGAGAGAGAAAAATAGCATTTTTAATTTCAGTATGGCGATATAAAAAAATTAAAATGAAATTGAGAGGGAAATGAACGACGCAGAAATAAATATATTCCGTAATAATCAAGTCATCATTAGAAGTAATATTCAACTCATGTAAGATAATATTATTGCCAAATTACTATTAGAAGTATAAAATAAACTTATTAAGGTCACTATTAAACATTAATGCGGTATTTCAGTAAATAACGTGGAAGATAAAAATATATAGAATTTTTATTTGTTTTGGAATTACTGAGCCTGAACGGTAAATAAGGGGTAATAATTTATTTTAATTTTGCGATATTTATTTGCGCTATTCTTTACATGAAAAATGTCCAGATGATTCATCCGATTTTTAAAATCATAATTTAATTTGTAAATAAAGGATCTTTGATCAAAGTAAAATTACATTCTTCTACTTTAAATATATCATTTAAGGCAGGTATCTTTTTCATAGATTTTCAATTTTATAACTCTGCTCTTATTACGCTTCTAATTATAAAAGCTTCACTCACACCCACATTATCCACATTCCTAACAAATATGTCCTCGACCTCTAAAAGCTCTTTATGAAGACATAAACATATTTATTATTCCGCAACAATTTTGACATTAGAAATTTTCAAGCCACGCAAAAAAAGTATCGTAAACACGAACTAAAGCAATTTATGTTAATTGGAAAACCTGTAGTTACCAATTCGTGGTTTGTATTTCTACGTATCTGTAGAGAGCATGTACAAGAATAAAGAACTTAGTAATTTAAAATGATACTATTTAATCAATTTGTAGCACTGTTATTCCTTTATAATTTTAACTTAAATACCAAAAATGTTTAGTTCAAAATTAATAAATTTATATGGAATTTTAACAGACGGTACAACAGTACGGATATTAGGTACATGACATTTGAATCTATCCTCGAGATAAAAATCAAATTCTAATAAGGACCCAAAAATTACATTACAAATTTTATAAGATTGGTGATATTCAATGGCTGTATATTCAAATTGATGTACAGGTCATGCATGTATGAATGGCCAATGACAGGCAGTCTAGAAATTGATTCACAATGATACTTTGACGCGGATGGATAATTTGTAAAATTATGAACAAAGGCATAGTTAGTTAACTTAGCATTGCAAACAACACAACGAGACACAAGGTTTAATTTTGTTCACAAGCTGAGAGTTAGTAAAGTCTATCACTCAAGGGGCTGGAAAAATTTGTTTATATCTGTTTGTCCGCACAATGTTAAAGCAAACCAATCTATGCTTGAAATTGTGGATGAAGCTTCATTTATACATATCGATCATTGAGTTCAATAATGCTGACGTGCTCCATGAGATTTTGCTTAGAAGTAGTAAATGTTTTTATATTAGTCCTATAGGTCGTAACAGTATAATGGCAAACTCGGTACACGCAAAAGCGTTTTTAAATGTGGCATATTAATAAATAAACCCCAACTAAAACTTTACAACTATCCCAAAAAATATATTGTGTTATGGTGACTTGGCAATTAGACATTTACTACACAGATGTAAAAACCCATTTTATGGAATAATAATTTAAATGTATCATAATTGTAGCTTTAGATGTTGTGTGAACTTCAAAGGTTGCTTACATTTCCATATTTTTTGATAAGAATGAATTCTACGATGGTGCATGTGAAGTATGAAATATTGATGTTAGCAGAACGTGGTTGAAGCATATCAATAGGCACCACAATTTCTCTTTTTTTGAGGTGAGCAAAAAAATTATTTTGCACATTATTGTCTGTATATAATAACGTCTGTAGGAAATTATCTTGATTGTCTTTTAAATTTCCTGCTTGAAGAGAACATGATGTTTTGTAATTGTTAATGTTCATAAAATTTGTACTGAATATATTTCAGTATACATACTTTGACTAATTGAAATTAAAACCTAAGATAGTAGGCGTGTTATTTAATAAACATAAAGATTAAACATGGAACGATTCCACTGCGCATTCATGAAAAACATGAATCGGTTTCAGTTTAAGTAGATAATATCAAGTTACTTTAATAAGGAAATTTGTCTTACGAAAAAAAAAAACATTATATAGTGGTATACAAAATGTTTAGGAAATTCTGTAGTATGAAGTATGGGCACTAGTTTCATGTATATTTTTACATTTATATATCTGGTAGAAATATTAAAATCGTATAAAATAGCTTAATTCT
Organism: Homalodisca vitripennis; assembly: GCF_021130785.1. Lineage (NCBI taxonomy): Eukaryota > Metazoa > Arthropoda > Insecta > Hemiptera > Cicadellidae > Homalodisca > Homalodisca vitripennis. The sequence continues at coordinate 21,594 of NW_025777949.1, forward strand.
TATGAATAAGAATCCCAAATCAAATACTAATCTAAAATTTAAAGTGTTTAATAAAAAAAAAACATAAATTTTCGTAACATCCAATTTGATTGTTGAAACTAAAAACGTTCTTTGCCTATTAAAGAAACTGATCGTATGCCTCTTTACCATCATCATCATCATCATCAATATACAAACATAAAATGTTTTATCTACTAGTTTAAATTCACCATTAGGTCGTTTATGTGGTTATTTTATGTTTGCTTATAATAAATTTTAACGTTTCCTTACAGGGGACATATGGAAGGCCTGTTGCTAACCCATCTCCTAATCCCGAAAGCAACCTTCCCTCACTGTTGAAAATCTCAAGTGAGGAGGAACTCGGACTCTACTCAAAGAAATGGCGTAAAGTATCAGTTTATTTCTTTTGTGTATTTAGTAATAAGTAGGCCGTCATCTAGGCACTTATTATTTTGGATAAAATCCTCCAACGTCACTTAAATTCGGTGCTGAGAATAAATAAATAAATTAAAAAAATATATATATATATATATAAAGATTTATACTTATCTTTATATATATTAACTGCACTTTCAGTTTTGTCTCTCAGTCCAGCAACAAATTTGACGACGTATTGCAGAATTGATTTAACTATAAGTGTACTAGAAGTAGTAGAGTTTAGTCTCTACAATGTCTCGGGAGAGCTAAGGTCTCGATCTTCTATTGAGTTATTTTCAGAAATAAATAGAACCACAACGAACGAACAATATAAAGCCTTATTTCGAGTTTACAAAAGAACTTATAGGAAAGTGATAATTGCTGCGAAAGCATATGATGTTTTTCTAAATTAATTATTTTTTTAATATTTCCTCAAAAATAATGATAGACCAAATAGGGGATAGACTTGTGAGTGATGCCTTAGAGGTCGCTAGCGAGTTTAATAGGCTTTTTGCGTCTGTTGCTGGTGGGCGATTTCCTCGTTCATCACTTCCACAAGGAAACCCCAGGCGTAGACAGAGCCCAAAAACCTCATTGGCGCTGACTCCTGCATTCGAGGAAGAGATTAATGAAATAATTTAACAATATCCAAATAAAAGTCTAATGAAATTAATTTCATATTAATGTGGCTCATAAACAAAATGCTCAAAACATATAGAAAAATTGCCATTGACCAAATTAGTTAATCTATTTTTTGAAACAGGAACATTTTCCTCTTTTTCCTAAAAGTGGCCAAAGTGCATCTAATTTATAAGAAAGATAACCAAAATTCAGTAATTAACTATCGGCCTATCTCTATTTTCCCTGTTTTGAGTAAAATATTCCTTAATCTCTATTATCAAGAATGCTAAATGTTTTGAACAAACACAACTAGCTTTCAGACTACCAATTTGGGTTTAGAAAGAGAAAATCGACAATTGAAGCTGTAGTGAATTTTATCGATATGGTTGTAGAGGAAATTGAAGGTCATAATCATACATTAAGTTTATTTTTCGACCTTTCTAAAGCATTTGATTGTGTTAACCACAAAACACTGCTCGACAATTTATAATCCCATGGTATTTGAGGCGTACCAATTTTATGGATTAGTTCATTCCTAAACCATACAATACAGGTCATCCAAATTTCGAAACAAATTTCAAAACCTACTGCACTGAGCTATGGAGTTCCCCAGGGGTCAATGCTCAGTCCAATTATTTTCCTGATATATATTAATTACATTGAACAGCCACTATTGCATGGAAAGCTTGTGCATTACGCAGATGACACAACTCTCTGTTTTAGAGGAAGCAGAAAAAAAATTTAGAAATACAGACATTTATGACCTCAAAAATTGTGTCGAACATTTAAATAGCCTCAATTTTCAAGGAAACTCGTCAAAATATAGTTTCCTACACTGTTAAGTGCTGCTCTACAGACATTGAAAGAGGTCCTGCTGTTACGGTTGCAGATATATTATTGAAGGTAGTCCATTCTTCGAATTCCCTTAGAATACACCTTGATCAAGGGTTGACATGGAAAAATCACAGTAACCATGTTTGTGCCAAATTATCCTCATGAGATTATGTCTTAAGATCTTTAATAAAATATTACCCTAATCAAGTACTGGTTACGGGGTACTAGGGCCTAATTTATCCCCACCTTTCGTGTGGAATCGTGTTGTGGGGAGCTTCTGAAAAACAATCATTTCATGAGAGTTTTAAAATTACAAAAAAAGCAATTCGCACTATCCCTAATTTAAACTTCAGAGATTTGTGCTTGACAGTGTTTAAAAATGTGCACCTGTTATCTTTGCTATGTCTCTATATTAGAAACAAACTTATATTATTTGTCTAAATGTGCCTTAACCTGAGGACGAGACATACATGAATATGAGACAAGAGGCAGATATAACTACCGTTCGGGAATGCACAGAATGTTAGTCTATGAACATTTACCTTCGCAGGCAGGTGTTCATTTTATAATCAGATTGCCGAACAAAATTAAAAATGCCTCAACTCCCAAGGTGTTAAAAACTAGTATCAAACTCTGCCTGGATTTCTACACACTTTCTACAGTGTTGATGAGTTTCTGCCATTCAACTGGGAGACCACACGGTGAGGAAACTGACTCCAGCGCCGAAAGTGGGCGTAATTGGTATGGAATGAATGGGGAGTGAATGTTTGAATGTTGTAAGTTTGAATGAGGCCTTGTGTGGGATGAATAAAAAAGTAGGTATGAAAAATTGACGTTCGCTATTCAGTGTATATTGTTAACTGCAATTAAACGATTTGATTTGATTTGACCAAGAGGGTTAGCTTATAAGAAGGGTAAGCTCACTACATAGTTAAGCTCACAAAGATTTAAAGATCAGCGAGAGGTTAATACGACCAGGAAGTTACGATCGTCGGAATACAAATCGTCAAACAGATTAAGCTTACCAAGGGATTATTTTCACTATAATATTAAAATTTCAAAGCAGTTGAGCTAACTAAGAAATTAAAACTACTATGGTATTAAGTTGGGTTAAGTATACCTGAGAGTTAGGTTTTTAATAGAAATATGATATGGTAGGTAATAGGATAACGTGGAAATTACATTCATTGAGTTTAGTGTAATAAGAAAGTTTATTAAGTGCGCAGAGTAGTTTAACCGAGGTACTAGTTCAACGAAAATGAATGATTACATTACCTTATCGGAGTCTAGTGGTTACTGAAGCTTATCAGGAAAGTAAACTCTCTGAGTGATTCAGTTAATCAGAAAGATGAATGTGAAGATTAATGTGAAGTGAATTATGAACGTTAGTTCTACAAGGGTACATATACTTGTGTGTTCCCAAAGCATAAGCATATGATAGTTGATTATTGGGTTAACTTCTCAAAAAAGATATATACGGTTTTTATTTTTATTAAATACGTATTTTTATTGAATGTTAGTTAACTCTAGAGTTTTATTTAATTTTTAAATTTTCTTCTATTTTGTTTTTAAAAGTACGATTAATCCAAGGTTTAATTTTTAGAGGTTTAGTTTTTTGAGAGTGGGAATTGTTAAAGTAAATAGTACTTTTAAAAGTATTCTATAGTTTTCAGAACTTTGAAAGTGAATGAATTTTATACTAATTATTTGTTCATTTCATAAAAGGGCAAATTATATATTTTTTTAAATGTAATACGGTCATTGTAGGTTAAATATTTGCTTGTCTTTATTAAGTACATGTCTTTATCTTTATAGGAATTAAAAAAAAACACTCTGTGTTATAAATGGACAATTGAAAATGTTGTAGAACATTATATTCCTTTAAGCTTAAAACCTCAAGAAAATATTTGCTGGGTGAATTTAGAATGCAATGAAAATATGATATTTCAAAATGTAACTGATAGTGATTCATTTGACCAAATAAGACAGTAGACTTAAGTTTTGGGATAACTTTAAAGCATGTCACAAGTAATGAAAAATGCACGAAAATTTAGTAAAACGCCGGGAATAAACGGATGTCATAACCGGAATGCTTCGGAAAGCTATTATTGAAAATCAGATGAGTAGATTAATAAGAATTGGCAACAAAGCGTCGTATGAATGTATTGCTGCCCGGCAACCAAATGTTCCGAAAAGTACCCTTGTGATTTTCCAGCCCTTATAACCAAACAGTGAATTACTTCGTGTTTTTCACATGGTATTACGTAAAAAATAAAAATGCAAGACTATTTGTGTTTAAAATCATATTCAGTTATTAATTAAAATCTTTTAATAAACTAAAATCTTAAGGCAAATGAAATAAATCTATAAATTAATTTGGTATATGAATAATAAAAGTAAAGGTATTGATTTTTTTACCTAGTCACGCCTTAAGATGAAAAAAATAAAGTATCCTTACAATTGTATTTAATTTTACTAGAATATATTTAAGATATGAAAAGTAAAACAATTGTACATTTTAAAAACCATAATAATTGTAAATGAATTAAGTGTATTAAAATAGGTGCAAATGTTTGAAGTTCTTTTATCATCGAAACATCTTAAAAAATACAATAAGAATTAACACATTTCTGTTTCAAATTATGACGTGTAAACTTATAAACTCATTTATTCTTACGAATTCGTTTAAAAATATTTTCTTTTATTTGCATATTGGTTTCTTACTTGATGACATCAAACTTGAAAGTACAGTAAGAAGTTATTCGTGGTTTAAGAAAAAAAAGAAGAACTATTAACATTGTATAGGTAAACTTTTTTACAGATCTACGATACAGAGTTTGATTAAAGAGCATTGAAACGAAAATTAAAGATCGGGATTTTCCTAATGACAACATTTAAAGACCCTAAGAATTTACATAAATGTTAAAGAATAATTGGTAGGGATTAAACAATGAAATATGATGTTTTCAATATTATAATTATTAAAAGGAAGAGGTCCATACTTACATTAAAATTAAATGTAAAATAACACAAGCGCAGCATCTAGGTTATATGGCAAAATTTAACAACCATTCCGTAAACAGAATGAAAAACAGGAAAATAACGAAACATCCTTCTCTGACCCGAAGTAAAGTCTGGGTTTTAAATTTTTACAATGGTATTTTAAATGTGGGGAAACCTAAGCTCTCAGATTGCTAAGTTTAGAATTGGAAAAATTATTTTCTATACCATTTTCAATTATTGTTATGAATAATTGATGTGTGCAAATTACTTCTTTAAAGAACTACTTGGGTTTAATTATTTATAAATATTCGTAAACAACAAATATTTTAGGAAATACAAGTATAAGTTGGTATTATTGATGGAGTCTGTTGAGTGCCGTAAAAATATAAAGAGAGGACTTACAATAAAAAAAACTTTTGAAGCTTATTTTAAAGAGACGCATTATTAAAGACTGTTTTACACGCCAAAACCGGGGAAATGAGTTTTTCGACAACTTAACCGTGTCGAAAAGACTTCGCTCTTGTGCCAACAGGACATAAGTGGATCTGAGCTATCCTAGAGTTCTATTATCTGCTTTAATATTCTTTAATGTTTTATGTTCACTATTAAAAAACATTAGCAACTTCAAGTAGTGTTTTTATTATGGCAGCTGTCATATTGGTACCTAATCCCAGAAGAGCTCTCCCACGATTTTTTATGTTCCTCTGTATGTTTATGGATGTCCACTAATATGTTTATAAAACCTATTTTAAATTTAACTCAACAGGTTTTCAAAATTATTTCTGTGATTACTTTATATGCAGTTGAATTATATAACAAATGGATACCTCCGTACATTTATTCCTGTTGCAGGAATATTTACCGTTAAAATTATGTTATTTATACAGCCTTTAACATATATAATAACAGTAAAATTCAATAAACTAGTAATAACTGTTACCTAGTGAAACTAATTTCATAAAATATATATTAGTCACATTAGGAACATATTAAAATGCCAACAAGCTCCTAACTACTCGTCCATACAAAACTTCAAAACGTGTCATACGTATTATATTTTAAAACAAAAATATTACCCTTAACTTTAATACCACTCATTGATTCATATTAGGGAATATTTCAAATAAATTACGTAGCTTTGAACAAAGAGGATCATTTTATATAAATAGTTACAGGTTTTCGGATTTTTTCATAGTTAGATGTTAAGACATAGCACATTACGCGTCGAGGTTTTGGTAATTATTTTCTATTCTTCAGGTACTAGAGGGTACAGAGCAGTTTCATAATTGTAAATAAAAAAAGATTTCCTTTAACCTAGTAATATAACACAAAACTTACTATCGGAGTTTGCTATCTATTTCTCAAAAGAAGATATAATATAATATTTTATAGTAATGTCCAGCTAATGCTGGAATTAACTAACCAAGCCTACTGTTGTGAAAATAATTAAATAAATAACACTCAATTCACCAGACCACTACTTCGAAAAATACATATTGATGGATTGTTTCTTTAAGTACAGTTATAAAATTTATATAAGTGAGCTTCTGTATTATGTATCCAAATATAAATATTCAAGATGTTTTAGTTACGATTTTCTGTTAAGTTTGGAATACGAGTGAATTGAAATTCTATTTTATTTTTTAGTAAAACTTAATTTGTACATTAATTGGAATTGGGTTTCGAGTAGGTAGCATAGTATACTGTAGCCAATTAAACCGTATAAAACTCACTATGGTCGAAAAATTACTTGGTCATTTTAACCTCATATATTTGCTAATTCATTAGCGATTCTCAGTTTCCATCAATAATTTCTGCTCCAATTTGCAGGCATGACACCAGTACAGATGTGCACACTGATGGGACATCAGATGACCGTCGTGCAGCCTATGCTGGACATCAAGCACCCCTTAGTTAGCCATCTGCCTTCGATAAGCGAGATGGCGATGAGTGACGCTGTCATGATCTGCGAGAAGGTACTGAATGATGCCAAAGGTCGAGTGGCCACTGTTACCACCGTGGTGGAGGAGACTCGCCAGCAACTCAGTGTCCCACAGGACTTTTTGTTCGACGATTTCGTGGATTTCGCTGAAGACCTTATGGAATCCGTAGGCTTCTCAGAGGACGAGATGAAAAGCGCAATGGAAGACAACAAGGAAGCCCTGATGGAGATTCTAGAGGCACAGGTTAGTTGTGTACTTCCTATTTTTACAATCAAAGTAAAGTGTATACTTACATAATTCTATAAACTACTAAAACAAAATTAAAAGATATGTAAATGGCAATACAAATTTAATATTCATTTAGAATACAATTACTGATACATGCAAATAAGGACTATATTATGTATAGATAACAAGCTGTTGAATAAATTATGTTGAAAATGTCTTATAATTTTCATTATTAAATATCAGGTTTTGCCTAAATCCTACAAAAATTTATTTATACAATAATTACGAAAGACATCTTCATTTTTATGAATAAGGTAGCTAATAGAATAGAAGAGAAACATTTTTAGATATAACGTAAACCAATTTTAACTAATTTTAAGTAAATATTCCAGGAAGAAGAAGAAGAGCTATACAGAACGTTGGCTTATGAACACGAAAAGGAAGAAAACGATCACCTAACTACGTTGAATCATGGAGAAGATAAGGAAGAAGAGTTACACCCAACTAAATTGCCTCACGAAGTAAAAACAGGAAGAAGAGATGGATCTAACTACGATGCCTCACGAAGAAGAAAAGGAAGAAGAGGTGTGCCCAACCACATTGCCTGATGCAGAAGTAAAGGAAGAAGAGATTCAACCAACTATGTTGCCTCATGAAGAAGAGATGACCCCAAATACGTTGACTGATGTAGAAGAAAATGATGAAGAGATGAAACAAACTACGTTGGCTCATGGTGAAGAAAGGTACGAAGAGAAAACCTCAACTTCGTCTACTGATGAAGAAGAAATGGAAGATGTGGAAGAAAAGCCAACAATCGCAAAGTTATTTAAGAGAATTCACACTACGTAATCTGTCTTCTCATAAATAAACCATCCTTTATCCATTAAACCTATTTAGATCCCTTATGTTATCCCTACTCAGGAACACAACTAAAAAAAGAAGCATTAGATAGTACTTTTTCGTGAAGACAAGATATTAATGTGATAACCATACAAAACCTGAAAATGTAAAATCCTAATTTCTGTAGTCCCTAAACTATTCTGAAGTTGCACTAGTTCTATTTACATGATGTATTGGCTTTATGTTACTATTATTGTACGCATACAATCAGAGACGTGTATTTAATAAAATAACTTATTATAAATACCAAATTGAGTACCTAATTCACGTTTCCTAAACATGTGAATATAGTTAATTAAGACTGATAATAGTTAATTACCTATTGGTTAATAGGTAAAATGTTGGTTTCTTTATAGTACGTAGAATATTTAAAAATAGGTTTTCGTATGTATCCAGTACGTGAACGTACTTAGTTATATTTATTATATGACCTTTATAATCGTAAAAGTTGTGTATGTGTTGATTGCTATCACTGATGACAATAACGGCTTAAATAAACTTTATTCTTATAACTAAAGTTTTTTAGGTTTTAGTAATAAAATATATCCACATTCCTGTTGCATTTGACATGTAGTGTAGTTCTTTCGGTCCTATGCAGTGACTTCGTTTATCTCACTAATAAGGACTTTATGATGTTGTCCTAGTGATATACTGTTTTTAAATGTACAATTTTGTATTTAAAAATCAGTTTAGCCGTTGACATCGCTATATTTTTTTTAAATTTTTATCCGTTTTATTTGCTTGTTTGGTTCTATGTATTGAAACCATTTGGTATCCAGGGTATTGAAACCTTAAGAAGACATTTGAAGATTTAAATCTTCAAAATTAGGTGTTCTATTTTTTAAGATTTAACAATGGCAAATGTCTAAAATTATCATTACAGGCCAATAAACATTTTAAACTTGAAAATAATACGCTTGCTTTGTAGAACCAAACTTTAATATTATACATGGTTATCCTTTAGAATTACGGATACTTACTGCTAATTGTAACAGTAAATATTTACTTACATAAGCTCACACATGTATAAAGTAAAGTTTTGCCTAATCATAAATATAAATTGAACAACATATTTTTATAAACTTTGTAACAAGCATTAATATTCTTATTGCTCATCTACATGTTAAAATATAACATCCTATAACCCGTACTTAACCTATAAAGATACAAAATAGTGTTTTTTAAATAAAATTTTAAAAAAGGATGGAAATATTACTTTGTGGTACAGTTTTCTAATAGTGTTTAAATATTGTAATTTAAAACTTACTATATTTGATATATTCAATATGGTATTACCTGGAATTAATAAATAATAAGTCAATTATAAAATAAGGAAAAATGAAAGGACGGAACTAATAGAAATACGCTTTAATCAAGAGTTCCTTCAATAGTCTACTCATTTTTATTTGTGAATAGCTATAATACGTTTTCTTTAATATGAGATAATCCAAAACCTGTATAAGTGGCAAACTGTTTTGATTTTTTAAAATGCCTCCTCTGTTTTATGATATAATAATATGATATAGTTTTAACCATAAAACTCTTAATATGACAAGAAATAGAAGTTATAAAATAATTAATATATACAAGTAATAAAGTAATAAATTTGAACTATAAACGCGTATTACACGCGTATGCTTTCCTTTTAAAAAACAATGAGTTTTACTTGACACATTTTTCATTCTTATTGGAATATGTATTACATAAATTTATAAAATAATATTTTATAAATCAGTTTAGAATAAAGGCTTGTGAGGCAAAACTGTTAAGTGTTAAACCGCATTCACTAAAATCCTAAGATTAATTTCTCCCCTAAAATATGTTACATTTGTCTCGATTATTTGAAAGACTCTCGATTATTACTACCACCTTTCGTGAGAAAAAAATTGTGAAATATAATCCATCATTTTATATTTAGGCTTAAATTAATTTTGTCCATTATATAGAAATTTTAAACCATTATAAAAATAATTTTATTTAAGCCACTCCTCACATCCACATTTATTTCTCATACAAACTATTAGTATAAACATAAACCGAATGCTAAAAATTAGTTGAATCACTTAAAAGTAACACACTTACTTGACTGAGATAATTAATATTGTATGCTTGTAAATATTAGTTTGCATCGCCAATAACTTGGAAAATATTCTCTTGTGGCCAGAGAGACTCTCTGTGCAGATATACACTTTAGTGAAATTCTTCGTTGAACGCAAATAAATATTGTCCCTAAGGGATGAAAATAATTTCTGATACATCTACGATAGTGTGAGATGAATTCCTTTACTCCCTTCACTGGCACTTATAACCAAATGCGAATATCAGACAATATTATATTTATATTTCTGTGAAATACATCACTGAAATATTTGAGAGTTGTACTAACTTTCACCTTGGCTTACGAAACCTCTGAAGTAATCAAGAGCTTGACTAATTCTGTCCGTCTCTAAAACTTCCTTTTCTCTATTTACCAAACATGTATAATGTTTAAATATTTTGTTTCATTAAAGAATTTCAGTGGCAGGTTTCACTCATCTCCGTGATGGAGATCAAAGTTCAAGCCTTCATTGATCTATCAGTTCAAAACTTTCAAATAAAATGGTAAAACGCTAACGGATTAGAATTTATCCCGCAAGCTATAACAATAATATAAACTCGGATAGAAAGCCCTGATAAAATTAGATCACAACATAACACCTTATAATAAAAATAATAATTACAGTATAAATAATAATAAAATTTCTTCTAAAAATATAATGCAATACAGCAATATTTTATTGGACTATTATAAAAGACAGAAGCACATTTGAAGGTCTTTTTCGCTCCCTATTTTTTGCAATAAAGGTCTCAAAACAGAATATCCGGTGATAATTTGAACTGCGTTCTAGTTGTTAACAGCGCTTACCCTCTCTCAACAACTACTTATCAAGTGAAAAATGTATTACTTAAGAAAAGTTTTTGTGAGTCATTATTTGGAAAATAATACAATTACTTCAATTAACACAAATTAATTAATCTGTTTATAAATAAAAACAGACATATAGTTAGAGAAATTAATAAAGATATATGCTACCTATGCCATCGTTATATATTATAAGGACAGAGCAGTAAATTTTGACCATTGAAACCTATGGCTTTTTCAGGTGTAAAAATAAGCGGTGAACTCGCTAGAATCAAGAAACTAAAAAAATAAATGTTGAACATAAAATAATTCAACCATGTCCCTTAGATTGGTAGCTGCGTGGAAAATAAAAATGAAAACCCATACAGGCTTGGTACACATAACTTGTTATAAAATATTACCATAGCATATTATCCGCACTGAATAAATAAATATCGACCTGAAATAATAACCTGGGTGGAGATATTGGGGAGTGGTATACACCTTGGGATGTTTTTCTTCTAGATGTAAAAGTTAAAGTTTGTCTTCAAAATGTAGTCTTCCAACCTTGAAGCACATGTCGATGAAAAATTTCCGGGGTCCGGTTTACTTCCAAAACAACTATCGCCAACAATCAGTTTTAAATAAAGAATATACATTACTTTTGACATATAAAATAATAACTGTTTATAAAGTGGATTGTACCTTCACGAACCACCCAGACCATCCCTTGGAAGTGATTCAGTAGCTATTTCAATTGAAAACAAAGTCTTTAGTATATTAGTGATTTACTTAATTGTTAGTTAGATTACTTTCTTTTCCTATTCAAATGCTGTATTTAAACTTAGTAATCATTTATGTAGCATAAGTTTTATATGCACAAACAATATTACCTCATTATTTACCAACAAAGTTTATTATGCTATATTATAATATATAATATGATTATGAAATATATTAACAAAAATAGGCTTTTCATGATTTGTACATTAACAATAAACTTTTTCTAATAAGCCTTCAACACATAAATTACCGAGCAGCTGCATCACGAGATAGAAGCGTAAAATATATATTTGTTTATTGCTCGTATAACATTTTATTGTCAACAACTGCAGTAAACTGATATCGAATCCAAATTACACTTCCATAGCTATACCCGATATTGATTTGTTATGTATTAATACTGATAGACGATTATTTTAAGATGGGGAATGCAGCAATTATTATTGATAGTTTAAAATTTAAAATTAAAACTATTACAACGTTTGTTAGGTTGGTTAGACAACAGTTGATAGACGAATCCTTTTCAGAGTATGTCCACATACATTAAAATTTCTTTTTTACAAAAAGTATTTTTTCTCAATAAAATGCTCAATTTGAATTGATGGGTGTTGTAATGTCAAGGAACTCTCTTACAACTGTTAATAGTGCTCTCGGATAAATTGGACATAAATAATATATTAGTTCTAGTAACCAAATAAACAACACAAGTAACAACCTAGAACCAAGATTAAAATACAATTTTGTACTCTGTTTAGTTTTTCAGTTTTTCACTGCCAGTTAATTTTTCGCAGACCCCGTTAAAAGAAAAAACTATAATAATTATATTAAATGAAAGAGTAATAGGTAGATAAAAAGTTACATTTACCAAATGTGCGTTTTTATAAACCAACAATTACTTCTAGTATCCCTGTCACATTTTATAACCGTATATATTTCTTAATCAATAGAAAATGTATGAGCTTAAAAACCAAACACATCTTAAAAACTCACCAGGCTTTCTAGCTTAGAGAAACTCTGCAGTCCATTTGCTTTTTTAACCCATATTATAAAAATTGATGATTAATATAATATCTAGTTATTTCTCGCCATGATTTACTAACTTTTTTTATTGAGGCATAGTCTAAAAATTTGTTCTTGTTGTTTATAATTAATAAAGAGTTAGACATGTATATAAATTTTGTAGTCAGGAATAAAATAACTGAGTTTAACTTGAAGCTAATAATCAAGTTTTATAGTAAACCAAACAATTTATAATCAACTTCCTTTTAATTCTAGTTACATTTATGAATTAAAATTGTGTTTAAACTATAGAATAACTTCACATAACTTCAAAATTTAAATATTTAATTATTTCAACAGTATTGTATGTTGGAAATAGCGTGATATTAAGTCACCTAAGGTACGTTAAAAATAGTAAGTACTTCAACGAATAATGTCAAAGTCAGTTATAAAATCGGAAATCCCTTGCCGTGCATACATATTTTATAACAAAATCTTTTGTATATTAATTCTTTCTCTTTTCATAATACTCAGAATTGGGCATGAAAGGAATAACTTGTGTCTACATTTCTGACCAATTTGGTTTAATATTGAGAAACATGTTTAGATTTATAGTAACATTATGAACAGTATTTGAAAGAAAATGCATTAGTTATTAGTACCCCACATAAAGGTTGGCGCTGATCAGCAAAGGCAAAGGTGACCCGAACTCCCCGTCGGTATACAGGCCACTTTGTATGCTTGACACCGCGGGGAAGCTCTATGAAAGGTTGCTGAAACCGAGATTGCAGTCGTCCATCGAAGCCGCCGGAGATCTCTCTCTCCGGTAGGACGGCTTTCGAAAGCGACACACAACTCTGAACGCCATTACAGAGGTGGTCAGTGCCGTCCAGCAAGCAGAAACAGCTTGTCACCAAGCTCGGCCGATTGTGCTGTTGGTCACCCTTGACGAAAAGAACGCGTTTACCTTTCCTCGGTGGGAGGTCATGTTAGAGGTGTTGAAGCGGGACTTCAGCGTGCCCGACTATCACCTGGTCGTTGTGCAGGACTAACTGAAGAACCGTCGGCTGTTGTATGAAACCAAAGACAGAAGGAAAACGGAAGAGGTCACTGCCGGTGCGGCTCAAGGGTCTATTCTCGGCCCAGACCTATGGAATGTTTCATACGATGGTTTGCTTCGCCTCGAGATGCCCCACGACGTCTTCCTCGTGGGTTATGCTGATGACGTGGCTGCAGTCATCACGGCGAGGACTCCGGGCTTGGCACAGTTACACCTTAAACAAGTAATGAATCGGGTCAATGCCTGGATGACGAGCCATGGACTTGAGCTGGCGGTCGCCAAGACCGAAATCGTTATGATCACTCGACGTAGAATCCCCAATCTGATCTCTATGAATGTGGGGGGTGCCGAGGTTCGGACAAGGATTGCGGCGAAGTACCTGGGTGTTTTACTCGACTGCCGTCTTCGGTATTGGGAGCACATTCAGGCGGTGTGTGACAAAGCCTTTAAGGTGGTTATGTCTCTCGGCAGGCTGATGGCTAACGTAGGAAGCCCTAGGTCAAGTACGAGACGCCTCCTCATGTCTACTGTAAACTCAACCCTTCTGTATGGCGCAGAGGTTTGGGCGGGTGTCATGAGGATAAGGCGATACAGTCAAAAGCTGTTATCGGTACAGAAAAAAGCGGCACTTAGGGTCGCCTGCGCCTATCGCACCGTTTCCGATTCGGCCGTGGCGGTCGTGGCTGGGGTGATTCCTATTGATCTGCTGGCCATCGAGAGACAGACCGTCTTCCGGGAGGCTGCCGAGCAGGGTAGAGAGGATGCCTTGCCTGCTGCCAGGGTGAAGACTCCGCTGAACCTCGTTTGGCAGCGGAGGTGGACGGAAGGATCGGTCGGTCGCTGAACCTGCTGTCTCATTCGAGAGCTTCAATCCTGGATAGATCGTGGCCACGGGGAGATAGCTTTGTACCTGTGTCAGTTACTGACGGAGCACGGTTACTTTAGGAAGTACCTCTACAGGATGGAAAAAGTCAGGTCGCCTCGGTGTGCTTACTGCCCGGAGGAAGATGATGATGTTCATCACACCTTCTTCGCTTGCGGGCGCTTCACCGAGGCCAGGCGAACGCTCGCCACCACAGTTGGCGATGTTTCGGCAGAGACCATTGTGGAGATGATGCTGCAGAGTGAGGACGCCTGGAATACAGTCACCACTCATGTACATCCTTCATCAGAAGCGTAAAGACGGATGCCTGGCTGACCCCTAGCTTCCGAAACAAGTTGCTTTGTACTGGTTGGGACATAAGACACACGGACCATGCAAGATGTCACCCGAAAGGGTTACGGGTCCCACACTCCGTGCGCAAATGCATTCCCCCTACGTTAAAAAAAAACCACATAATATCAGTATTATTTCGTAAGAGTGATTCAATTCAAAAGCGAGTGCATTATATCCTAGCATATAAATAAAGAAATAAATTGAATAAGAACGTAAAAAGGAGAACGCGAGTCATTAATACTTCCTACTATATTTCACTGCGTGGAAATTATGAGAGATAACTGTTGTACCCGAGAACCGATTTTTATGAAAGTTCGACACTAGGTTCGAAAGGTCAGACACTATTATGCAGTTTATTTAACTCGAGGATCTCGGACTTTTTAATAACTAAAAGTTACTGCAGAGTAAATATCTGTGAAATGAAGTAATTTTATTTTTGTGATACCGTTTCATATAGACAAAAAGTATTAAAATGGCAAATGAAAATTTCTTTTATATTAATTATTACGATTTTATGTAGGAATTAAGGCTATTATATACAGAAGTGTTCAAAATTTCCATACTAATGTTCTTCATTACTAATTTTCTTCAAACATTGAAATTTAAATGTATAAAATCTTAGTGTGATTTGTCAAATACAGCGTGTTTACAAAGTCCCGCACCGGCTTGGTATTTTATGAATGTTTAAAGATAAAGCAATAAAACTTTGAACATTACACACCCTAATTTATTCTGGTATTTGGCTTTGAATACCTTTTTTTACACAAATTAAAAATAAAGAAAAGCTAGAGTTATGAATGAGGAAATATTTTAGCAACATTGAATTAAAGACTACAAATTTAAATGTAATCGATTTCAATACACGTACTCTAACGTTTCTTGATACTCTTGACTGGAGCCAATTTTCTATTACACTCACATAACACAAAAAGTTAACTGCCACCACAAAACACAATAGGGGAAATATCTTTTGTATCCCTGAAATAAACGATGGTAATAAATTAAAACATTCATTCTGGCAACATATTATGTCTTGTTGCTCCATGCCACATTCCTTTAGGAGAGTTTCCTTGGACCCCAGATGAGATCAGGAAACCCAAAACAACTTTGAGGAACTTTAAAGTACCTCCGCATTCAGTTACGCTCTAAGACAGATTTTCTATTTTTTCACTAGACATGAAATTTTCAAACCAATTACGAAAAGCAATGTTTCCTGGCATTTCTGATTTAACTAGTAATTCTACGAAAACGGAATCCTGAAAAAACTGCATTGGCTGGATTCTCTATTTGGTATTGTATGTAAGATGTCTGAAGTGATTTATTTGTCAGATACTTCTTTAATCCTAGATAAATAAAATGTGGAATATTCAAATTTATTTAATTTTTTAATGCGGTAAGTTCAGGTTAGGATGCAAATAAAAAGATTATCGTTATTTACCCTCACATTCAATATTATTACAGATAATCTGTTCAAAAAGGGCTAATGCCTTTGAGCCATTACCATTATGTTTCAGTTCACTGAATGTGATCATCAAAGCTTTGCTCATAGCCTATAATTTATACTCGGGTAACATTAAATCGTTTCGTACAACTTTTGTATATCATGTCTGGTTCTATTGAAAAAATAATAATTTAGTTATTTCTACAGTACACTGAAGGTACCTCACGTTTCATGTACTTCATAGTTGATAAACATATCAAAGGTAAGCACGTCTGCTTGACAGAGAAATCCTACGTACTTGAAACTTGGTATATCTTTTCGTTTTATAAAAAAAATCTTTGAATTTAGAATAAATTATATAAATTGAGTATTTTTCTGTATGCTCGTATTTTAGATAATTCTCGATAGAAATGTCTTAAAGACTTGAAACACAAATTCAATTGTCCTGAACACTAAAAATTTGCTTTACAGCTTCCTCTTAATGGAAGGACCTTAAGGTAAAAAAGTGAAAGGACATTCCGTTTGATTGTATGTTCGTCTGTCTGTCTGTCACACAGGTCTTGATACAGAAACATAAGGCTGTAGAGACACGAAAATTAATCTTTAACTTCCTGTTGAATATTCTATTTTTTTGGGTCAAAAGGTACAATGGGGTTCTTACGTTTATGCCATAAGTCCATTAGTTATGTGCTTACATTATATCATTTTAAAGTCCACTAGCTTATTAAATGTTGCATTACTAAATTATTCAATTATGAGTTTGATTTATTATAAGTAAGATTTACTGTATAGTAGCTATTCTACTTCACGAATACGAAATTATGATTAATACTTTTTTGTATAACAATGAACCAATATGATTAATACGTTTTGCGTGTAACAATGAACCAATATTCTCTAGAAATATCTTCAAGAAGACAATCGTAGACTTTATTGTTTTATTAAAGTTAAGTTGATATAACTTTACACTAGGTGATTCCTTTATTATTTACATTTTATATCTACGTGAGCTTGGTTTTTTTATTAAGAAGGCATTAGTGCGTTTAATGCGGTTAGGAATAGCATTACAAAGAAGGAGTACGCTACACCATGTGTGGCGTCGTGCCTCACGCAAAGTACACATAGTGTGTTCGCTCGCAAAGTTTAATCTATAACTCATTTAATCCTCGAGATGTCCTTTTAAAATTGACTAACTACATAATAAGTTCAAATCGCATATCACTGAACGCACATTGCTCACGAATTTATTAAATTTTTTCTATTTTATCCTTACAATCAAGGCTATCCATGCGACAAAAGTAACAATATTAGCTAATGCTTAACAAAATTCCAAATATTACAGTTTACCACAATCTAAGCCACTGTGGATCATACAAAAATTTAGCTTCATGCAAAATTTTAAGTCGAAGGGTAGATTGTTTTCAAAATATTTTGCGAACATACATACACAAAGCATGACAGAAAATATATATATATATATATATAGTCCAGGCACTCGAGTGATATGGTTCGTTAAAGCTCAGCAAATAACATATTAATAAATATAAAATCCCAGCAATATAAAGTCCCTGTATAGAGCTGGAATTCATTAAAGCAAAGCAAGTCAGAGTAAAACAGTGTAGACTAAACATTTCCATATGTAGATTGTGGCCTTGTATTATAACAAAACACACAGTTTGAAACTTCAAGTAAATTTACATAGCTTCAGAGAAGAAAATGAGCTTTGAGTTGTTTATACAAATGTTCATTAATTATTGAATTATAAGAATTCTATGTTATGTCACGAATCTATCTAAAGAAAAACATTTTTCTATTATAAAGCCAATAACTGACTATTCTTTAAGATTATATAGCTTAGTATCTTAATATAATTGATTTTAAAGATTTACAGTTAATATTTTTCAAGTAGTTATCTTGCACGTCTTTTAACTGAAATTTCGTCTGAAATTAGCCAATTTATTGCATTGAACAGGTTAACATCATAACACCAACACACACACAACAAAAAATATTACATTTCGTTTCATTAAAAATGATAAGAAGGAAACAGATTTTTATTGAGTGAATAGTGTATGACGAAAATCTCCCGTAACTATTCCTTTTAGTAGCAAGACTGTAATTACTCCAATAGATTTCATTAAATGTTGTTAATTGAGGTTAATTTATACTATATACTGTAATCTTTCTGTTTTATGTCAATGAAAAATTAATGATGGACTAATGAGAGAGGGAGATATACTTACACCAAAATAATTGTAATAAATCGTATCCTTTTATTGTTTTAATAAATAGAAAATTAAAGAATTTATTATTGCATTTGTAAAGTACACGATTGGAGTTGTAAATGTGATGTTAATTGGCAGACATACATTGGATGGCGTAATTACATAAAACCACCATGCCATAATTACAGCAATTAGTCTTGAAACACATATACAGGCATTCATGTCATTCACAGCCAGTATACATGCACAGCAAAATATACAGACCAAGTATACTAATTTGAGCATCTGTATATAAACGTACAAGTAACTTTCCAGTTGTCAATCTTCGAAGAATACACTCAAACTACAAGTTTATAACCATAATTTTAGACACGCCTAATGCCTATGTCATGTTATGTTATGTTGGGTGTAGAAAGAGAAACGGAAAATACGTCGAGTGTAATACGTAGATTCAGTCGATGAAAATAGTTTTCCTCTTTCCTTGCACGTTTTTCTAAAACAAATGATCTATTATGGAACTTCTATGAGTATCCTAACCACAGTGTTTTTAATATATTCTTCTCCTTGTCTCTAGTAGCTCATTGATATTTTTCAAAATATGTATACATTTAAATATATATGTATAAATACCACCAGAATTTCCGATATCTAAAAAAAGACCTTTTATAGCAGTTTCCAATATGGTATAATGGTTTGTGGCAGATGCCAAATAAATT
Organism: Homalodisca vitripennis; assembly: GCF_021130785.1. Taxonomy (NCBI): domain Eukaryota; kingdom Metazoa; phylum Arthropoda; class Insecta; order Hemiptera; family Cicadellidae; genus Homalodisca; species Homalodisca vitripennis. Next base: position 40,861 of record NW_025777949.1, read on the forward strand.
AGTTAATACTCTTTAAGTTCCTTCTCTGCTGTTCACGTTGGAAGTCAAGTCACGTGGGAATATAGGTTTCATGAAATTTTCGTTCTTGGGAAAAAGTATCTAAGCGGTGGTGATCTTTGGTAATGTATTGTACAAAAAACAGCATAACATTATGACATGAGAAAAAAATATTAATAATAGTATATTTAGTTAATTAATTTGGTAGTTTACCCAACATATAAAAACTTTTAGTTTAAAATACTCATTTCAATCATTTTAAACAGTATTTACTAATTTAATCGATTTTCCACTTATTTAACACCTTGAACCAAGATGTAAAGCAAATGTAAAACCTCTATTTTAATTATGGTTATACAAAGATGTAAACAAACATTTATAAAATATTTCCCAAATTTTAGTTTTTATTTATCATAAATTACGCATTTAGGTAGGCACATTGCAATAGCTTTCCTTCTTCTCTTCTACTCAAAATTTATTTTAAATCGAATTATATAAAAACATTAAATCTTATTAGATAAAAACAGTACGTTTCTCTCCATTCCTTAATTGCTCAGGGAGAAATAAAAATGAAAAAGGATTTTGAGAATCGTAAAAAAATTTTAATGAAAATTATGAATCACATTCTCTTTAAACATATGACTAAGCGGAGCAATAAAATAATAATTGAAAAATGCATTATTTTGTAGTAATAATGCTCTGATATCCGATTAATTATACATTAAAGTAATCTAATAGATAAATTTGGTAATTGCTGCAGTTTTTTTTTACAAACTACACTCTTATATTTTAAACTTTAATCTTTTTGTCATAATTTCCCACTGTCTTTTAAATAAAATTATCTCTCCTTTTAATATTTCACTTATTGCTAATATATCTATGTTGGTAACTTATAATTTATTATAGAATATTACCACCTGATTTAACAACAACTGTTATGCGATCGTTTTATCGCTTACTATTGTAGTTGCAGCGCTGAATTTCAAATGCTTATTCTGAATAAAAAACAAAATGCAGTCACTAGGTTATAATTTGTGGCTGCTGAGAGATTTTCAGATTGGTCCTAGCATAAATTATGATGTGATCTTCAGACTCTGGACGGGCAATTTTATAGAGGAAAAATGATTTTCAATAACTAAAACGTACTGAAAATTTCATAGAAAACATTTACTGAAACTTTGGAAAACCCCAACTGATATAGAAAAAACCTAAAAAAGGCTGTTAATTTTTTCAAATTTTCTGCTATATTTTTAAGAAATACTCATTTAAATGTAATTTTATCACTTATCACTGTTTGTCTATACACTTCACTTGACTGTGAATTTCAACTGACTTAATGCATTTAGCACAATGTCAAAAAATACCTGCAGGTACTACTTCACAGTCGATGGAAACGTCACTTGACATTAAGCATTTGAAACTAAAGCATTTTAAATACGCATTAATAGTTGCGAAAACGTTATATTTTCAAAAATTGCTTTTTTTGCTTTCATAACAGGTAAAGTTAGACCGCAGCAGCCGCGGAATTTCAAAACGGGAATTACTTAATAAACGCGCCGTGGTAAGAATATAAAGTAAAAATAACAATGTATATCACTATTTATACTGAGCCGGGGCTCAGTTTGGACATTTTTTGTCTATTATTTTTTCCCACCTCGGCCACTTTTGTCAGTCGGTGGGGGAGTGACCGTATTGATTATTTTCTGCCTGGATGGACTGATTGGTCGAGGTCAGTGGTTGACCTTGACTGATTCTGACCAGCTGTTTACCGGCAGCGGCTACTGTTCGGAGCGGTCGGACACGTTTCGGCAGAGGCGACGTGATTCTCTGGCTGTTCACTGCTCGTCCTGATGCCCATGGCTGGCTAACTCTTCTACTTTCGCAGGTAAATGTTTTTCTCTTTCTCTCTCTTAACTTTATATTAATTGGCGGTTTTTCTCTCCCACGCAGACATATATTTTCGTAGTTTAGTTAAATGTAGCTTATTTATTATTTTGTATATTGTGTTCCTTGGGTACGTTTTCGTGTCGCTAAGTGTTTCTATCCTGTCCTTTCGTACGTTCTAAATTTTGTTACTTTATTTAACTATGCCAGTTAAGTTTATTATATTTTTGCACTAGTGCTTTCTACTGATCCGTTTGGCGAACGGAAATTATTTATTTAGTAATCACCTTGTATTTATTTAGTGTAAGCGAGACGGTACAGACTTTGCAAATTTTGTTACCTCGTGTTTTGTGTTGCGTGCAAAATTGGGTGGCAACATTCATGATTTTCCATTTTATTGTTTAACTAATTAATTGCCTTATAGTAGCGTGAACGGATCATAATTTAATTATTGTTATTTGGGAAAATAAATGTACTGTTATTATTTTTAAATTACATAATTATTATTAGGCCTACCTTACAATCAATATTCTAGAATAATTAAAATACAGTAAATTATTGTTACAAGTAAATGTTACCAAGCTGAATAATTTAGTATGGCTGTTCTAGCCTATAAGTAAATGTTTAAATATTTGAAAATTTGTGTTTTGTACGTAATATTTAATATTGTCACCAAGTAGTGTATTTTTATAGTACTTGGTGTCTTGAGTTATTTTTGGGAAATAGTCTTTTGATACTTAAAATGTACTATTAGTTACAGATGGTTATTTTTAATTGTTAAATTTAAATATTTTATATATATATATATATATATAAATATATATATATATATATATATATATATATATATATATACTTTGTGGCAAACATAATTAAGTTTTTATTATTTCTCAGGTTGCAATAACATTTTTCTAAATATCTACTGGTTTATGTTGGGATTCAATAGGTCCCCCGTGAGTGCCGTCAACAGACTGGTGCGGCGAGTCTGCCCAATGGTAACAACACTGAAACCAAAATTGAATGCCCGCGCCCTGCCAGCGCCTACTGTACCGGCATCCAACTGGAGTGTCTGTGCTCCTATTCGTCTTGAACAAGGTTGGATCCAAAATGTTTTTCCTTCTTCTTCTTGTACCGAACTTGAGAGGATTGGGTAATATGGAGCGCTGCCAGATATTACATCTGGAGGAGGGCCAGTGTTAAGCTACCTAGTATTTATTTAGTTTAGGGACATGATCTGTAGGGGAGGATTTCACCTTTAATTCGGATTCGTGGATGCAACTAAGCCCCCGCCTCCATCGAAAATCGGCTTTAAATATTTTTTTTTAATTTTTGGCTACAAACTTGAAACAAAATTACTTTTTAAAAATAGTGGGCCTATAAATTCCACAACCTTTTTCCCTCCCCTCAGTTTATAATAATTACCAGTTAAAAATGTTATATTTTACTATTTCCGTACCTGAAATCATGTTATTTTATATACCAAATTTCTATTTATTATGTTATTTATATTATATTATTTATTTATTATGTTATTGTTTCTATTTATTATGTTATTGTCAATATTGGAATTCTATTTATTTTTGTTATTTAGTTTTAAGTTACGCGGTGCACCGTGGGCTGCAGTTTAAATATTTTATTTTAATTTGTAGGCAAGGGGATTCATTTTATTGTATTTTGTGTAATAATGTTTGCCACCTAATTATATCATGTACTGGAAGTTTTGTCTCTCTTTTGTCTCTTACCACTAGTGGCATGTGGTTGTTTTTTTTATGCTTTGCTCCGAGATTGGGAGGGGCGCGCTTCCGAGACCTCCTGTTGCGGTTTGAAAAGACTTCCGGTGAAGTCTATTTTCGCTAACTCGGGATAATACTTATACGGGTTTCACTTTCAAATGTTTTAATTAAATTTATTATAATAGTTTTGTTGACTAGAACGTATATTATCATACTAAAATATAAAATACAGCAAAGCCTATTATAGTAAATGCAATTAATAATATACAGTAACATATGCTTTTATAACGGAAAGATCATATTTTTAAGTTGTAATTCAGTGAAATAATTCTAGATATTATGATTTGATATTAAAACATTGCACGTGATATTATAATTATTATTATGTACTATAAAGATTCCCAGTGATTTTTATGGATATTTAAATACCAACTTTACATACGTATAGCTTAAGATCATGCTGTTCAATAGAAGAGAGTTCTGCTAAATAAGTTTTTTTTTAATTATACAAAGAGATTGCTGACAAAATAAATCTATTCATGTAACAGTTCTGAAATTAAACTAAAAATAAATTAGTATCCGTACATGATGATTTCGTTGGCTTTCAACCAAAATTTCGTTCGTATGCATGTAAACGTTGCTATATAACTACTGAAGTTAGGAGTAAATATTTGCTAAAACTTATAGTTAGGAAATAAAGTGGAATATACCAGTAATGAATTGGTATATTCATTATATACTCATCGCAATCTCCTGTTATTTTTATTTTAATACGTACATTTATAAAGCCAGCAGCACAATTAAATATGCAAAAAGAGACATTAGGACAAACAAGGTAACACAGATTTTAGTGCCACAAAGGTATATTTCTTTGTGCATACCTCTCTTAGCGAGTAGTATTTGTAAAACAATACTAGCGTGTCGTGTAAAAATTAATTCTCACATTAGAACTGCAGCTTGAAATTAAACCTAAAGGATAACATTAGTCTGAATTCAGTTATTACAGCACCAGAAGTGTGCGAGATCGGAATACAGAATAAGTTTATGTTACTTGGGCAATATTGCTTGGTGTTACTGAACTTAAATCAGCATTAACAATATAAATTTGTTGCTATCGACTACCAACGGACCGGACAGAATATTATTGGGAGATATCGGTCAGGCGGCGAGACAGACAAAAGACGGAACTTTGGCATTTTGATTATAAAATCAATGGATTTCTCCATAGTAACAAAAGGAGTCTGTATACCAAATTTCATATCTATACGAATTTTATTCCAAGGATGTCATACAAGCGGGCTAAAAAAAGGGAAAGAAATGAACAATGTCCTGGAGGTCTTTAATAATGAGTATGGTAATTAATTACTTATCTAAGGAATTCCAATCTTTGCTTAAATTCGCATAATTAAAATCTCATATGTTAATACATTTTGGAATCAGCATAACAATCTATGAGATCGAGTACTGTAAATATGCGTATTAATTTAATTTAGTAGTAATTACTCTCGTGGTTTTAGCCTTTTGTTTATAGTGTTTTAATGCTTCACCATTGTTCGTGCCATATTTTTATAAGTATAAATTAATTATCCAAAAATTTTTAAAGCGCAAAAGAATTGCGACATTGATTATATAAAACAATGCCGTTTTATGGGTAGGACATCTGGAAATAAAAGAAAAAATTTACTTGGTAACTCAAAATCATCAGACTATCCTATCGCTATTATTTGTAATAATAATTTTATTGGATTCCAACTTCCATTCTTATAGTAATAATGTTATTGTAACCCCAACTGTCGTAGAAAAACGTTCCATTACAAATTTTGTTTTAGTTCAAAGACAACTACCATAACAGGAATTAGTATGATACATTTGTAGATTATATTGATCGTAAATAGCAAAAAAATCCTTTTACTTTTTTAAATAAATACATTAACTGAGGTTCTAAAGTCGATTTCAAAGCGGGGAAGCACAATTTCATTGGGTAGGTTGGGTTTACATATGAAGTTCTTATAAAATGTACATACCCTATAATGTTACCTTTACCAAACATAATAAAGCAATATATTGTTTTGATATTTTCCCAGAAAATCTAAAGTTTTCTGTTGCACAACCAATGAGATTGGCAAAAACTGAGATTTATTATTATATGTTAATCAGTTCGTTTTAATCCTTTGTTAAGGAGTGAGAGATGATAATTCTGGCAATAAAGCAAGGATAATTTGTTCTCTTGACTGCATTTGATTTAGTTTATAAAAAAGAACATTTAATTTTTAGCGCTGTTAATGTAGTCATGAAGACCGTTTTTGGACCTTGTCTGAATCGCATTTTCAGTTTTATAGACTTTGAGTTGCCCTAGACTCCGTCCTGTGTCAACCATTAATTTATTTAGGGACATGTGGAAGGCTTTTACTTCTATCCTTACTATTCCGGGTATCTACAGAATACCTGTATATTTATCTTTAAAAATATCTATTCTTCATAAAAGACCTTCCATGAGTGTAAAGTGGTATAGACTGACACCTCGAAAAATACATGCATTATTTGTTTCTATGGCTCCGCATATGCTCCAATTTTTTACCAGAAATACGAGGTCCAACTCAAAATACTTTAAAAAAAGATAAAACCATAGTTGCTTATGAGATTTCCCTACTATATATAACACATTTTGACAGAATGCACTGGTACGTGAATTATACTAGGTGATTTAATTGAATATTATTTTTTATGTATGACCTATTTATTGTAGAATATAGTTTAATGAATACAGAACTAACTACTTCGGATTCGGAATTTGTTTAGAGTGATTGTCTTTCATTACGTTGGTAAACATTCCAGTCAACTATTAATTAAGATACTTGAACTATGTAAAAAAGATTACTGGCTTCTTCAAAACAATTGAGAATGTAAGGCGTTCCAACAACGTAACGCTTAGCAACTTGCTGATAATTGTAAAACTACACAGCTCTGATAACATCACAATTTGTGTGTATGTCTGCTTTGGGGGAGACATAGACATATCTTTATTTTATGAATAAAGGTACATAAATTGGGGTACATATCAATCATCAATAAGTTTATAAATAAGTCAGCAATCTAATGAAAATAACCTCTATTACGCGCTGACAAGAATTCCTGCATATGGGAAAAATTCCCCTCAACGACAAATATTCTCATACATTTACTAAAGCCCCTATATATTCAGCTTTTTAGTGCATTTTTGACTTATAGATAAATATTGATTTAAATGAGAGATTTAATTATCAGAAGGAACCCTTGTATTATTTTAGTAGATTTAAAGTATTGAAGACGCGTACAGCTTCTTCTTTACCGCACCAAGAAGAACATTTAAGCCTGTGGAGAACCACCTACGACATCAATTCCATAAGTCATGGTGGATAGACATAATTATAATAGACCATAGTAACTCATTGAGATGGAAATGAGGTTTCAATGTCCTGTCAGCGCCACATATGCGACTTAACCTACTGCAAATACGGAATGCATGTGGGACAACACAACCCACTGTCCACATTAATGCCCAAAAACTTAATACTCTTATTACAGAATTTAATTCAGTTTCAACTATTGAAACTCACTCTGAGTAATTGTTTCACGTTTTTTATTGCAATAGGACTTATTTGTGATCAACTGAGGATTCTTATAAGATAACCAGCTCATTAGCGTTCATACTGGTTCCTTGAATCTGCCGTGTAAATTGATATGATGACCTCCAAAAAAGAAGAATGTGTAATACGTGTATAAAATACGATTTTGAAAGATGTGCAACACTATAATTAAGTAAATAACGAAAATCAATGATCCAAGGATACTGCCTAATTGTAAGGATGGTAAGGATTTGCATACCACGTGTTCCGGTCGCATCTTTGAAACCTTTAAGAATTTCATCCTGTTAGAAACCCTATCGAATGCTTTAACAAAACTACCGATTATACAGGGCTGGTTCGCACTACTCAAGATTAGATAATAAAAGCAAAACTGCTTGTGTAGTTGAGTATTTGTTTTAAAGCTATATTGATTCTGAATCAGGATTTTTTATCTAGATTATCAAATAACCTCAAATAGATAGCTTTCACCAACACATTTTAACAAATACTATGAAGAAAACTAGGCTTGCAGTTGACGTCTCTTTTCTCTCCCAAATTAAATATGCTAACAAGCCTCCAGTGTTGCAAACGTTAGGAAAAATTAATGAAGTAATTTATGCATAACAGATGGACTAGTGGAGCAATGATGACTGTGCAAATTTCTGTCAGAAGAAAACTAGAAATTCTATCAGGTCTTTCATTTTAAAGAAAAGAGCGCTTGTTAAATTTCACCAGAATTAACGGGAGACTAATACAAGAATGAACAACAATTCATAGTGTGATGCTGAATATAATTTGGGGTAACATTTCATGATATGTCAGAAAGATTTTAAAATGATTGCTGTAAACCTTCATGTTACAAATAATGTTTTTCTGAACAAATGAAAAAGGTAGTGGAAATAAAAGTATATATTTCATGTATTGTGTGTTTTTATAAACTAGTGTCATAATTAAAGTTATAAAATTTGATTATACTACAAGTATAAATAAAATGGTTCCTACAGCAATTTATTGTTGGATGTCCATACATGAAATACCGTTGGAAAAACGAACTATAATCTAAACAAATGAAGTGTATTTAAAAATTATCAACACTTTTACAATCTAGAACTTTAAAAAAATACTTTATGGGAATACGGAAATCCATAATTTACTACAATATAGCCTTATAGAAATCATTGCCAAAATATAAAAATCATAAAGCCAAAACGATATTATTAAAATTATAAAATATTAGAAACATGATTGAAAAATATCTCAAGCTTTACAAGTCATAAATAAAAAATACTTGAGCAGGAGTGTGTTATAATTATTAAACGTAACATTAAGCCTATTTATAAATCGTTTTCAAACCTTTTTATTAGACAATATTTCGCATACCACAATTTATAAGATTTACTTAGTACTGTATAGCCACCGTAGAATAAGAACAATATTGAACCTTTAAACAGCTGCAATTTGTATTGAATAAATATTTATAAACTACTCTATTAGAATATAAGATACTTTTGGTAATGAATTTGATTAAGTTGTTGAAAATTAATTTCCACTAAATTTTTGGATATTTTGAGGAATACTTGGTAAAACACCTAAGTTGTATTTATAAATTGTAATCATCCTGTAGGTTTTTAGCTACCACAAATATCAAAACCTTCAGGAAATTTAATTCAATGTTAAATAATACATTAATGCAAACCGTAAATATATCTCAGTGCATTCCAGTTACTTACGAAGGTTTGCATTGACCTGTCTGTGCTTCATATTCATTCTCCATCCGCCTTTTTGCTAGAATAGAATTTTGATGACATATCATATCCATTTGATCTATAGCTTTTTCATTCTTAGTGACTCTTCCCTGGTAAAACCTTTTTAGCGACTTAAACTTTTCACTCCAGCAACTCCCAAACTATTTAAAGACTTTACACCTTGCAATGTTTCTTAGATTGAAATAAGCTAAATCCTCAACAAAAACAAGTTTATACCTGTTTAGTGGCTTATTCGGGTTTTCTGTGCTGCCATGTAAAAATTTCTTGGGAAGCTCTCCATACCAAGGCTTTCTTTCAGACATGGCTGTAACCGGTATGTGAAAATGTTCATAATGATAATAAATATCCTGGTTCATTTTTGATATCTAGAATTTGTATGGAATTTGTCGCTGCACAACCAATAAATAATTTTGTTTACTGATTTATATAAACTGATGTAAAATGTTTATACCCAACTGGTTTTTTTGTAACTTGTTATAAAGTAATTGATAATAAATCTAGAAAAAATTTCTGCAATGAATAAAATTACTAAAATTTTGACCCCGAGGTATCATCCACCACCCCTTAAAGTAATTTTTAAATATTTATCTCCTCAGTAATCTAAAACAGCTTTTTTATTAAATTAAATATTTAATTAATTTTTAAAATTGTATTATTTATATTTTTGTTAAATACCATACAATTGTATTAAAAACGTTTAGTGTACGGTGACGTCATATTTCAAGAATAATATTTGGCAACAGTAACACCTGGATGTATTTGTTGTTACACTATCTTTTATTAAAACCATATAAAATGTCCCAGTTATGGTTTAAAAATGAGTGCAAACTTTTATATAAACTGATGATATTTAAGTATTTAAATCCGGCTAAACAAGCATGTATGTAAGTTGACTTATAGTATTAATGGGAACTGATATATTGTTTTGTAAGATATATAAAAAGACAGGAATACAGAATATTACATGACTTAAATTATTGTTCCAGTCTACTGTGATAATATTCAACGGTGCTCAGTTAAATTCAACGGTTGAATACGCACCATCATAGAAACCCATTCTGGTCTTTGTATAAATATACTTTCATGCTAAGTTTAATGACAAAACATCAATTATTTCTCGAGATATAATACAGTATGGACTCTGTTTATTAAGTTGTTTTATAGAGGTGTTTGAATAACACGTTTTTCTTTTTACTATCCTTTTTACTCTCCATACTACAGACAAATTCAGCAAAAGATTATGTTTAATGTGTTGTGGTAGTTAGGTTTCAAATGCAATATACAGGGTGCGGCAGAATGATCTGACGGTTTTCGCCACCGTGCTGTAGAGCGAGTAAGTGGTGGGGGTGGTGGGGATAAGCGCGTTCGGGAGCCCACATGTGAACATTTTCAGTAGCCATGGAGCAGTGGTCGGCTGAGCATCGTGCGTTCGTTGTCGAGGCGTTTTTTTTAAAAGTGGCGACTCCTGCGTTGCTGTTCAGCGGCAGTTCCGTAGACGTTTTAATGTTGGTCCCAGAGAAAGAGTCCCAACTCGTAACACGATTATGTTATGGGTGAGTAACTTCAGAGCTACCGGTTCAGCTTTAAAACGTGTCGACTGGACGTTCAAAGTCAGCCCGGACACCAGAGAATCTACTCGGCGGCCGTAAACAAGCTGCTGCTTTACGCATGTCTGACCGCTCGGTACGACGAATATTGCGTTTTGATCTGCATTTCCACCCATACAAGATGGCTATCGTCCAGCAGTTGAAGCCTACTGACTATGCAAATCGGCAAGCGTTTGCAGAGACAATGATTGATTTGACGACTGATGACAAAATCGTCATGATGAGCGACGAGACACATTTTCATCTGGATGGTTATGTCAATAAACAGAGCAAGAAGACACAAACAAACCCCGCACACTGGTCGAACTAAAAGAAGCCATAAGCCAAGAAATTGCAAACGTGCCTCCTGCAATGTTGGAGAAGGTGTTCGACAGTTTCAGTGCAAGACGAAGAATGCTTGGTCAAAGGACATCATTTGAAGGACGTTATCTTCAGGCCTTAAATGTGTGAAATAAGTTACTGAAATAAGGTACTGATGTTATTTCCATTAATTTACATCAACACCCTAATGTAATAACCAATTATATACTTTTTACCACTTTTAATTTTTGTGTTTTTTTATTTTAAATACATCAGATCATTTTGCCGCACCCTGTATAAGGTGTTATAACTATATATCCTTATTTGATGCATTTGATAAGATTTTAATTTTATTTAACTGTTTTAAAAATGCATTTATTCTTCTATTTTATTTTTGCTTTCGTAATTACTATTAAAAGAACGCAAAGGTGTTCGTTAATGGCCGGCCCAAAAATCCTATTGAGCGATATGCACCACTGTAGAACTTTGTATTTTATATAAATTAGGCTTCTTACAACATTTTAAGCCTCTAGCTAAATTTGTTTTAAAAATACTACTCGCTAAGAGAGATAAGCACAAAGAAATATAACTTTGTGGCACTAAAGTGATAGGAGTCACTACCGCTCAGCCAATTTCTTAATTATGAAAGTTGATAAATGGCAATCGATTATCAATGATAACAGCAGTGATAAAAGTCAATGATAAAAGGAGACATAAAGCCAGGGTAGAGTCTAAAACATTTCCTCTACATTTACTCGGCCTTGTCCCTATCACCGTGGAAGATGTATACCAAACCACGTGTAAATAGCCCAAACTTTAATCCTACACAGACACAACGCTCTATTACAATGATCTCTCACTGTCGATGCCTACCTAAATTCAGTGAACTATATTAGTAAAAATTTATTAAACATCATCAAAATATAAATACTTTTAGATTTTGAATAGGATACATTATAATCCGTCTCAAACATAATCTTGATTCCCAACCTAAACAATATAATTTATATTACATTTTATAGGGCGAAAACAGTAAAAAAATCAATGTAGAACATCCTCATGTTTAAAAAATTATATTTTTAAGTTATAATGTTTATGTCATATTGATAGTCATATAATGTCAAACTAAAGCAGATGTAATGTTAGGATTGAATATAAGAATATCAACTGCTAACATATGAATTACTTCGAATATAAATAATTTAATACTTAATGAATGAAATAATAACTCTTTTTAAGAGCTCATAATCTTTCACGTTAATATAAAAAAAAACATGAAATGTTAATAAAACAAAACTTTTATAATATAGTTTATTTTTTGGACGAGGCCTTTTGAAACCAAAGGTTTCGCCATGAGGCGACTTCACAAAATTATTCTTTTCCAATTCACAAATTCATAATTTATTTGTAGACCTCAGTGAGACGTAGAAATATTTAATACTGTGGGGGTCAATCAGTTTATCAATAAAACTTTACTATTTTTTATTTGTCAGGTTTACCAAACGAAGAAATATTACATAAATAATAGTCCTATCTTGATTAATATTTGTTTATAATTTTGGAGGGTGATAATTAAATCTTTAAATTAAATCCCTATATAAAATTAAAACACAATAATTAAAAAATATGACAAAATAATTATCTCAAGTTTTATAATGGGTATCAGAGCCCTATACTTACTGTCAAAGCGTTCCCCCAAAGGTACCCCTTATTCCTCTCGCGTATTGTTCATTTTCATTAAATCTTCCATTTTTTAATTTTAAAAGTTTTCAAAAAAGATCTTTATAGTCCCCTATAACGAAACCTATTATGATAATATTTTTAAACTAGTGATAGGGAAAAATGTAGCAGAGTTACAGTTTTACATATAAAACTACTGAAACCTTCCTAACTAAGACGATCTGATAAAATACATACAAATCGTTTATCTTCTTATGTATTAGGTGATTGTAGTAATTAAGCAGGTAAGTGTTTCGAGTTGTTAGCGAGATTAACTCCCCCAGCAAATGTCGTTCCCCAAGTAGTCAATTTGTTAAGTGAATAAGTCTACCAGTTTCACCGTGGTTATGAGGAGGGGGGGGGGTTAGTTGGCAATAAGTTTAAGCTGAACTGGGGCTAAATTAACCAGAAATGTAATACTATTAAATTTTAAACTTCATTAGTGAATTTTCACAATTACATTAGTTATTACATTTACAAGCAGCTTGACAGGTGGTTGATTTCACTAGAAGTTTAAATAAAACGTGAGCTTCAGCTTACCCGGAGGTAGGTAATAGGTTAACATTGGAGTTAAATTCATCAGGCGTAGGTTAACAAGAATGTTTATTCAAGTTGTTCTGTTCAATCGAGTGGACTAATTTAGCCACTGAGTTTAAAGTTCTACAGGAATTAAGGTTAACCATGGAGTTTAAATATGCTATGTGAATACGTCAACTCAATAGAGATTAGAGTAAAATTCACCAAAGAGTTCAACTCAATAAATAATTACACTCTCTAGTCAGAATATAGTGCTTACTGAAGCTTATCAGGAAAGAAAGCTCTCTAATAGTTTAATTTAACCAGAGGGTTTTATTTAATTAGAGAGTTCACCAGTAGGCTCGATTAATCTAAAGTAACTTAACAAAGATTAGTTCTACATGAGTACAATAATGTAGGTGTTCAAAAGGTTGGAATAATGGCGTGGATGATAATTTAGTTAACCTTTCAAGAGAAAGGATTCATAGTCTTTATTTGTAGTACTGTAAAAAATTAAAAAAAAACTGACATAAATTCCAAGTCCTTTATTATTCGAATGCCCACACTTCTACATTCGGATGAGCGGGTTTGATCCACAGGATCAATTAAGGATTATATGGGTAGAAATAATTCAATAGGAACGTGAGGAATGTGTACTGGAAGAAGATGAGCCATTGACCAATCAATTGATATCAAACCTCCAAAAAACCTGTCCTGGAAATAGTTTTGGAACAGTGAATACTACTTCACATTTTAAAATTTTTAACTCCTTTTAAAATGTTGTGAAACACTTATTTATAATATTGCAAATATCATACTTATATTTGAAAACTTACAGAAATTCGCTCAGCAAAAAAAAAACAGTCGACTTATGTTTTGTTACAACTTTAAAGCACATCAGGTAATGAAAAATGCACGACAATAGAGTAATAATCCGGGAATAAACGGTTATGTCATAACCGGAATGCTCCGGAAAGCTTTTATCGAAAAGCCGATGAGTACTGGTAGATTAATGGGAATTGGGCACAAAGCTTTGTATGAATGTATTGCTGCCGGGCAACCGAATGTTCCGAATAGAGCCCTTGTGACTCTTACAGTCCTGGTTACCAATCTTCGAATTAATATTTTTTACAGTGTGTTAAATCATTTGCATAAAACATAATAATCCAAGTCTGGTAGTGTATTAAGTCATATTCAGTTATAAATAACAATGTTTATAAATTAAAAACTTAAGGCAAATGAAATGAATCTATAAATTGATTTGTTACATGAACCACAAATATCATGGTATTGACGTTTTTTTCTGGTCCTATTTTAAGACGTCAAGTAATTTAAAGACCTCTTTGTAAGTATTTAGTTCTACCACAAATTACTTAAGAAATAATAAAAATCATAACATTTTAAAACTTGCGCATAAATCACGTGTATTGAAATGGGCATAAATATCTGATACTCACATCTTGTACTATCGAAACGTCTTAATAACTATAATAACAAATACAGGGTGGCGCATATGTCAGTTTCCCTATAAATTGGGATATTGTGTTTCGATAGGTTGGTAGCAATGTTAAGTTAGCAGCAACACGGACCGAGTTCATTGTTTTCTGATCCAGTGTCTAGTTTAAAGTGACGCTCTCTGCATCTGTTATTTTTTCGTGTGTAAAAAAAGAAAATTACAACTCAACACCTTTAGTTGTGATGGAGGCATAATAACAAAAAAATACTGTTAAAATAATTGAAGAATATAGTGGTAAATATCCAGGTGTCGTGATACACACTAGACAGCACTTGCTGAAGTTAAATAATAAATTTTAAAACGCAGGAAGCGTTTTTAATGTCCCGAAGTGTGGTTGACTCCGATCAATTTGCAACGAAGAAAACCTGCAGACAGTTACTCAAGCTTTTGTAGCCAGTCCCGGTAAATGACTCGTAAGGCTTCTGCTGAACTAGAAACATGAAGAAGAAGCGTGCAAAAATGTCAAAGCAATTGAAATTTAAGCCATATTTTCCATCTTTACTCCAAGCGCTTCACAAAGATGACTTCGATAGGCAATTGGAAAATCTGAGAGACAATAATTAACCGCTCAGAGGCTGATCAAAATTTCTTGCGGTCAATTTTTTTGTGTGATGAGGCATGCTTCAAACTGAATGGACGTGTTAATTGGCATAACTGCGTGTACTGGTTGGATTTAAATCCTTATAACGTAATCAAAGCAGAACTAAATGTGCCTAGTGTTATGGTATGGGGAGGTATTTCGTGTACTGCACTGATTGGTCCTTATTTTTTTTCAAGAAAATGTTAACTCAGAAAGTTACTTACGGTTGTTGCAAAAGTTCCTGAGCTCAGAAACAATCTTATTTAAATGTTTATTGACTCATATGGCAACAAGATAGTGATAGCAAGCTCAAGCTCGATATTCTTCAAATAACACAATTAATGAATGGATTGGTCGCCGTGATACAATCGATTGGCCTGTGCACTCGTTAGATCTGACCAAAAGTGATTTTAAATGTAACTAAGAGTTACAGCTCAAATTCTGTTCACAGTCGTTGTATGAAGTGCATATAAAATCAAGGTGGATATTTCGAACAAATGCAATAAAACTGTATGATAATATGTACCTAATTTCATATGAGATAAGTTTGTTTTCTTGCCTAAAAGTGCTTTATATAATTATCCTATAACGCCTATATTAAATATCTCTTCATGGGAAACTGACATATGCGCCACCCTGTATATATTGTGTGATAATATGTACCCGAAAACAAAAGCATATTTTTCAGACCTTCTCGACTCTTCTCTGCTGCAATAAAGCTCTTAGAACGAAGATCATACGGTGTAAAAGCGAACTGCGTCCTAGTTGTTACGAGCTCTTTCCCTCTCTCCTTGAACTACTTACTAAGTAAACCTTGTATTAAGTTATATAATTTGTTGTGAGTAATATTTGAAGAAGTAAAATCCAAAGTAAGTTATGTATTGAATTCGTCAAAGACAAGAAAAATGAGAAAAATAAAAATTGACGTAAAATTATTTAAGTCCCTTATATGAGCTTATATGAAGCTGTGTGGGAAATAAAATACTGTGGGTCGTACAATATAGACCTAATACACATAACATAGGCTACTACAAAATATTTTTATAAAACAATTTATAACATACTATCGGCACTGAATAAATAAATATCCGTCCGAAATAAAAACCTAGATGGGCAAATTTGGGAGAGGTTACTCTTTAGCAAGTTTTTATTCTAGACATCAAAGTCAAAGTGTGTGCTCCAAATGTATTCTTCCATCCTTATAACATATACCTATAGAAAATTCCAAAGACCTAGTTTTCTTTGAAAAAAAAACCGTCGTAGATTAATAATTTTAAATAATTAATACACAATACTCTCAATATCTAAAAAGGAAATGATAACGGTTTATAAAGTGAATTAACACAACCAACCAAACCTTAGTAACGATATAATATTCAGAAACGATTTAAATAACGAAGGAAGACTTTAGTATATATGTTGCTTATTTCTCAGTGAGATTACTTTACAAAAGCTAGAGTTTAATCTTAGTAATTGTATATGTAGCTTAATTTTTATAAGTATAATCTATATGACAAAACTATTTATTAAATCAGTTTATTATGCTATATTATAATAAAATATAATTTTTATAAAATATTAAAAAAATGATTAGTGCATGTTTTGTGCATTAACATTCAAAACAATCTAATAAGCGTTCACCACATAAATGATCTGGCATCTTCATCACGTGATATAATTGTTAAAGTTTTATGCGTTTTATATATCTAATAACATTTTACTGTATTCTAATTAAAATAAAATGATATAGAATGTAATTTACAGATTCATTGTCATTGATTGTATAGATTACTCATGTATCATTAATGATAAATGATTCTATTGCGATAGAGAATGGAACAAATATTCTTTTTGATAGTTTTAAATTTAGAATTACCACTTTATTTAAGTTAGTTAGACAGTTATAGTTGATATTTGAACAATATTCAGAGTACTTCCATGTGTACTAAGAATTTATATACCTTACATATGTGACATTATTACGCTTTTTAATGTTTAAAAATATTATAAAATACTTACACAAAGAGTTACCCTAAACTGTGAATTTTTCCCACTGTGAAAACATCTGGGGTAGCGGTAAAACAATAATGGTGTTTCATTACATATTTTTTTCTCCAATAAATATCCTGTTAGTTGTGGTAATGAAATGAGCCACACAAGTTCCAGATAGAACCTACAAATTGCAATGGTGGGGGCTGTAACTGCTGGTAAAAAAACTTTATAAACAATAAAAGTGCTCTTACATAGGATTTTACATAAATAATCTATTAGTTCTAGTGACCAAATGAGCTAAACAAGTTCCACGTAAAACCTACGAATTGCAGTGATGAGGACTGTTATACAAGGAACTCATTTTCCATTATTAATAGTGCTCGAACATAGGTTTTTACATAAATTATCTATTAGTTCTAGTGACTAAATGAGCTACACAAGTTCCACGTTGAACCTACGACTTGCAGTGATGAGGACCTGTATTTTCAAGGAACTCATTTTTTCCATTATAATAGTGCTCGAATATAGGTTTTTACATAAATAACCTATTACTTCAAATGACCAAATGAGGTACACAAGTTCCAGGTAGAACCTACGACTTGGATTGATGGAGACTGTAATGTCAAGGTACTCACTTTCTACACATTAAAAATAATTGTTAAATGTATTCCTTGTTTTTCCTTCTACAATCATCATAATTGGATATAAAATGGATAACTTGTGTCTATATTTCTACCTTTTAAGTTTATTTTGTCGGAATTTGAGAAACACGTGTTTTTATAGTTGTATTATAAACAGTATTTTAAAGAACATACATAAATTATTTTGCCCGCTGTAAACTATATCCACAGTATTGTCATTATTATTTCTTAAAAGTAAATGAACTCAATAGCGATTGAACTATATGTTAGAAATATAATAAAATAAATAAATTCTAGATGAATGTAAAAAGAAAAACACGACTCATTAATTATTCATGATATGGTTCACAACGTAGAAATTACGAGAGACGACTGTTCGATCAGACTTTTACCCGAGAATTGATGTTTTATCAAAGTTTACTGTAGACTGCAATTACGTTACAGTTTAAGTCAGGGATTTTTGAAGAAAAGAGCATTTTTCCAGACATTTTCTATAGTTCAGTGAAACTAAAAATCAGTAACACTAAGTTTCAGATTTACAATCTGATCTCTTCTTCAGGTAAATAACTAATCTAATAAATAATTACAAACTTTTGTAATGTATTCATAAACCCTGTATAAAACGTGAAACAAATTTCTTATTGCGTCCAACGGGGTCAAAACACTCGTACTACAGCGAGGTGTTCCTAATTCCCTCTAATTTAAAGTCGATTGGTCAATTTGTGCACGGTAATGTGCGGATATAAGTACATATTGACTAACAAAAACATGTTTTGGAGCCTCTCAGTGCCAAAACTCAGCCAATGAAATACTAATAAATATCAAATATATACTTGAGTGGTACAGCCGCAATATATTCAATCAAAAGTAAGTCAGTGTAAAACAGTTTAGACTAAACCGTAACATATATAGATTGTGCCTTGTATTACAAAAAAACTTACAGTTTCAAACCACGGAAATTTACATAGTTTCTGAGAAGTTAAAAGTAAATAAACTTTTACCTGTATATACAAGTGTTCATTCACTTTTGAATTATAAGTATCTTATGTTATATGACGAACATATCTAAAGAATACTGTTTTTATATTACAAAGACAATAACTGATTATGCTGTAATATGATAGTATAGCTCATTAACTTAATCTGTTGTGAATTAGATTGAAAATTGTACACGTAAGACATTTACACGTAGTTTTCATGCACGTCTTATAAATAACCAGTTAGTTCGAAATTAGATAGTTAATTGCGTTTAACAGACTAACGTCGTAAAACTAACATCTCATGACACTGACGCTTAAAGAGACCAGGCAAATTATTTTGCATGTTCATTTTTATTTAGTGTGTTTCCTCTGAAACTTAGTGGGTTTGTTATTAATTCTAGATACAAGATTGAAAATATATTTGAAGCCCGTGGTTAGGGTGCTCGTAACAGCTGATATACTATAGTTAATTCTTTTATAAAAACATCCTTAGAAGGAAAATAATTTTTATTTAGTGAATATCCTGTAACGGAAATCTCCATTAACCTTATCATTTAATATATAATTTCAAAATTGTAATTTAATTACTACAGCCATATGTCAATAATGAATCACGTACACATGCATTCATGTCATACACCGCCAGTAAACATACACAGGAAAAATATAGTCTTCAGAATCACCCAAAAGGAATTTTCTTGTTATAAATCTTGACAGCCCACACTCAGTTTTTCACCCATAATAGGTAGTGATGTAGGTAGAGAAACAAAACGTACATCGAGTGAATTACATGGATACCTTCTCGAAAAGGAATATATTCTTTCTTCTTACTAATTTTTCTAAACAAAATTAACTATTGTGGATAAAATGTTAGACGTATCCTAACCAAATTGTTTTAATATATCCTTATGTTCTGTACAGTAAGATTTTTCTTCATTTACATTCAGTATACATATGTATACAATTCATGAAATCTTCAATTATAGTATATTGATTCGTAACACAACAGGAATGTGAGTAATTATTTAAAAGAATTCATAAAAATCGAAAATAATATTTTAGGAAGGTCAGCATGCGATGAAAAGTCCACGTCACTGCAGGTGCCAGACAAATTAGCTTTAACTCTTCAAGTTCCCTCTCTGCTGTTCACGTTGAAGGTTAAGTCACGTGGGAAATAGGTTTTATGAATTGTTCGTTCTTCGGAAGGAAAATTTCTCCGTGTTAGTGGTCTTTAGTAATGTATTGTACAAGAACATAGCATCAAATTATAACACGAGGAAAAGTATTAATATTAGTATTTTGTAGTTAATTAATTTAGTAGTTTACCCAACATATACACATCTTCAGTTTAATTTGTATGTAATAATTTAATTAATATGAGACATTAATTGCAAATTGTTAACCATACTATTTACATTATTACCGTTCAACACTCCGCTCCAGTCAGCAGATTCAATTAATACCTTATTATGGATTATTATTGATTATATTTCATAGGGTTTGGCTCAGAGTTAAAATGTTTTGTGATTCCGTATTTCTATGGACACAATTCCTAATAAATTAACATTTAAAACCCTTTAACGGACTGAATAACCTTAAGGCTTTTTATAGTGTGTATAATTTATGTTACGAAGCTTTATGTACATTCAAGAAATTAAATTGTAGAAATAAAAAAAGAAAGGAGTGGATATCAGAGAAATTGATAGATCTGGTAAACTGGAAGAATAGTTTGTTTAAAAGATATAGTAGGGATAGATCCAATGTAACTTTAAAGAAAGAATATGATAACACGGCTAAATTCGTAAATAGATGTATTAAATATGAAAAATTAAATTATTACTCTAGGTTGTTAGGTGATTGTAATGGTGATTATAGGAAATACTGGGGTGTAGTTAAAAAAATCTTAAACAAAAAAAGAAAATCACTAGCAACCATAAAGATAGGTGATCGTTTGCTTGCGGTGGCGGGAAACGAAACCATTGTAGCCAATGCCTCTAATAATTATTTTACAAAGGTAGTGCCATCCCTTAAGGAGGAGGCATTCGGATTTGATATTTTCCCTCAAATACATGTTGAGGCTGATGTCTTATTAGACTCATTTAGGATTAATGTTATTGATATTTACAGAGTAATAAGTAAAATGAAAAATAAGAACAGCACTGGCATAGATGGCATAAGCTTTGTACTAGTTAAGAATAACACAGATCTTTTTGTACCATTATTTTATAGTATTTATAGTAAGTCTCTAGAGCAAGGTATATTTCCTGACGAGTTTAAAGTAGCTATGGTGGTACCTATATTTAAGGCAGGGGACACCACAGAAATGTCTTCATACCGCCCGATCTCTCTTATAAATACTATAGCTAAGATTTTTGAAACATTAATTAAAGAAAAGTTACTGGACCACTTTCAGCAGTATACTTTTTTTTCTAGTAATCAATATGGTTTTTTACCTAATAAGGGAATATATTTAGCCTTAGAGAAACATGTAAACTTGTATTACAGATGCAGTTGACTCTCACAAATTTACTCTGGCTATTTATTTAAACTTAAAAAGGCTTTTGATGTTTTGGATATAGATATCTTAGTACATAAGTTCAGAAGGTATGGGATTGGAGGCTCTGCATTGGCTTGGTTAACATCTTTTTCAAAATTCCGTCAGCAGGTAGTTAGAATAAATAACATCAAGAGTGACGCCTTAAACCTATGTTATGGAACTGCTCAGGGGGGAGTACTTGGTCCACTCATGTTTCTTATCTATATTAACGACTTATTGGATATCGACCTCAACTCTTCCATATTTGCATATGCTGATGACACAGCATTAGTTTGTTCAGCTAGCAGCAGAAATAAACTTAAATTGAAAATTGATAAAGACTTAGTTAAAGTATCTGAATGGTTAATTACTAATAAATTATTGATAAATTCTTCTAAAACCAAATGTGTACTATTTTTTTATAACGATAAGCCTAAATGCGAGCTGGAATATATGTTTAAAATGTTTTGCCATAGTCATCAGTGTATGTATGTGTGTAAATGTCCAAGTGTGGAAATAGTTAGTTCTATTAAATATTTATGGTTGTACATAGATAGCCATCTCAAATGGGGTGACCATATACAGTTCTTGGGGAAAAAGTTAAGACAGATTAATCATTCTTTGTACCACATGAGAGGATTTTTGAATAGCCAATTTTTAAAGTATTTGTATGTCTCCTGGTTTGAAAGCATGATAAGATATGGTGTCATACATTATGGTGGCACGTATAATACCATACTGAATCCTATAATTATGAGCCAAAGAAATGCATTGAGAACAGTTTTTGGCATTGGGCGTATGGGTAGAGTAAGCAGTTTTTTTTAACGATAATAATATTCTTAATTTTTTTCAGTTGTATAAATTATGTGTATTAATGTATATTTACAAGTATTTAGATGAGTATCCAAAAAGACAGACATCTCGATTAACGAGAACTGCTCAATATGATCTCCTATATGTGCCAAATTATGCAAAAGAAAAATGTAGACACCAGTTTTGTTATGCAGGGTTAACTTTATTTAACAGGTTTATTACAGTATATGGTAATAGTGTATTTCTTGACTCTAAACCCAAATTTAAAATGAAAGCCGTGCAGTTTGTATTAAACCTTGGTCCTTGATAATTTATTGATAATTTATTTCTATTTGTTATATTTATTAAATTAGTTTATTTATTTCTTGCATGCTTATCACACCTTATGTTATATTATGCATGTTAATGATTTCTATGTTGTATTTATTATTGTTATTGTTGTTGTTGTTATTAATTTGTTATTGTTAATTATTTATTATTGTTATTTATTTATTTATTGGCTGTTTTGATTTACACTCATGTACACAAATGTACTTAATATCGTTGTTTACTTTTGTCACTCATATTATTTATTGTTATATTTGTTAATATCTAATCTATCTGTGACTTATGAGTAGCATCTATTTATTACAAAATAGTTCGCATTGTTATTGGTTTGCCAACATAAAGACTAAATATTTTTGACTTGTAAGCTGCATTCCCGCACGCGCCTTGCAAGGTGCCTTAGGGTAGTATATAAATGTAACATGTCTGTTTCTGAATAAACGAGTTTGAACTTGAACACACACACACACACACACACACACACACACACACACACACACACACACACATACATACATACATATATATATATATATATATATATATATATATATATATATATCAAAGCACATTAAATATCTCTTCATTTTCATTTCATCATTCTCAATTTGCACAACATCATTAGTGATCATTGAGAGTCGCCCACTGCGTTTCTAATCACGAACGGCTCTCAAATTTTATACCTATCTTACCTATTTTAATATAATTACCTTTTTGTCTATACACTTCACAACTTTACTATAAATTTCAACAGCTATTTTATTTTGCGGGAACTAAACAAATTACTGCACTGCCAGTGGTTACGGAAGGAATTAAATATAAGCATTACAAATGTGAAAATAGTAGATGTTGCCATAATTACTTAATTAATTGTAATGATTGTTATACAAATCATTCCAGAGTTTTTTATGATTTGTGTAATTACCAACTTTATATATGAACAGTTTCAAACCATGCTGCTCAATACGAAAGTCTCCTGCTAAACCACTTTTTAAAACATAATTCTAAGAGCCTACTGGCAAAGAATATCTATTGCTGTAGCAGTTCAGAAACAAAAGTTTTATAGCCAATTAAAAATTTAAAACCTTAACACAAAGCATGCTTTACATGATGTTTCTCACGTTTGGAGTCGTACTTTCATGTGTGAGTAAAAGTTGGTTTATAACCATTGTCATTAGAAGGTAACATTTAGTAAAACTTATAAATAGGAAAAAATGTTTATATTACCAATTCAATACCTCAACATAATCTACAGAAATCTCCTGTGGTTTTGAATACTATAAAAATTATTTGTATAAAGACAGCAGTACAATTAGAAATACAAAGAGAGACAGTAAAACAAACAGTGTAACACATATTGTATTTGGTGTTGTATTGAAATTAATTTAAACATTAGACATGCAGCTTGATATTAAACCCAAACATTAACATTAGTCTGCCTTCAGTTATTACAACAGTTGTAGTATAGAAGAGCGGAATACAAAATAAGTGTTGAATATCTAGCCATATGAATCATATTCACATAACTTTTTTATTAAATGGGTTAGTCATTAGTGTTTATGCTATATAAGTCCACAAATCAAACTGCTATATAATGATTATTGTAGTAGTGTAACTGTGAACACAGTGTTCCTCTTATAAAAATTAAGCGTCCTCCACAATTCCAAGTCTACTTAACAGTTGGTTTTTAAAATATCTTGCGGACAGTCAGCCAGATAGACAGACAGATGAAATCTTTGCAGGACAACCATTGATAGGCTTGGATAAAGATCAATCTATTAAACATCCCTACATGAATCAAATATAGCATGGGCAATCGAAATTTAAAACTCTGTATACATCTGCTTAGCCTTGCCAGAAATGAGAAATTATAAGAAAGAACTTACAAGGAAATTTGATTGTAAAAAATCAAGCAACATATATTATAGTGGGTCAAATTTGTAAATGCTGTACAATCCAATGTAAGTACGTTAATATGACGGATACTGTCACATTTTCTGGGTCAAAATAAGTTTTAAAATTGTATCACGAGAGATATATATTACACAAACAATTAAGTTAGTTTCTTTAAAAATAACAGACTTATTATTACTGTTATTTACAAATCTTCAAGAAAACCGTTCGCTTCTTCGTCTTATAACCCGTACATAACTGTAAATCAATACCCACTTTCCCTCAGGGTAATTTCATATACATGAACGCAGACTCTAATCTCTACAATGGTCACAGAGGAGAGTTCAATAATCTCCTCTGAGGTTTGTGCTTTTCATTTCTGCTGGAGCCCGTCCAGTATAATAGTAAACCATTACACATACAGTGTCATTCTATTGTGGTAAAACATATTTAATAGTTTGAATTCTTTGATCTTAAAATTCGATCTTATTTTCTAACCGTATGTAGTTATATTTTAAAGTTTGATAGAGGTTTTTTATTTATTATTAATTCTTATTATACATATTAAATACACTTTTTTCCATTTAATATATTTTTATTATACAGGGTGATTTATGTAAGTGTGATAGTTGTTCACTTGAAAACTGAAAAAGATGATAACAAAGTTAAATATAAACTTCCTCAGATATTTTCTATAAACAATTAGGTGGTTTAAAATTTATATGTTAAATCAGATAATTTTTAAAAATACCGGCAAGCCAAAAAATGCACCATTTGTTTCTTTTGATTTCGGGTATAAAATATAACTTTAAGAATTTTTATTGTCGCGTTATTTTTCATAAATATAACTGTATCATTGACTAGCTGTTACTTCGCACTTCATTTACAAAACCGAAGTCCTATATTACTTAGTAATACGTACTACTTATGATGTAATACGATGGAGTTCTATGAAAATAATGTTAAAAACGTAAGTAGGCATACATCAAGTATATATTATTTAAGTTTGTGGTAAATGTTATAAGTTTTGTACGTGTAGGAGCATTTAATTTCTGCCCTATATATATACGTAATAGCTGAGTCTGCCTTGTTATTCTGATGAAGCACAACACAAAGGTCTCGGAAACCTACTTCAGTCAAAAAGCGTATATTTCCAGCCCTTGCTATATATATTTCAGGTCTAAGATATTTCAAGTACCATAGTAGAGTTTGCCTGTCCTGAAAAAATATATACTTACGTAGGAACTAAAAGCCTCCTTCAGTTAAAAAATGTCTACTTCAGATCGTTTAAATTCACTTACTATGTCAAATCAGCTTGCAATATTTCCTCGATCAAATTCTAGATACGTTTGATTAACATTCCCAAAATAATCGTTATTAAAGTTTCGCGGTACACTTGTTTTTTTGGACTGTATCCAGGGAAAGAGTGAATTTTTGAGGCATTAAAATGCCAACGAAGGGACTAAAGTGTTCCTTTGTCTGTTATTACAAAAGCCACTGTTAAAATGTCATATAAAAATGTCAAGGAAGCCCACCAGTTTAAAGTAACTTATGTGAAAACATTCATAATTTTGTTCATTAAGGTTGGTTATATTACAGTGTTTAAATAATATTTAAAATGCATTAGATTATTTAAATCCGTTAATGGCGCAATCTGGAGTAACATGTTGATATTATTTTTTTTACTATCTGCCTTACACTACTGATCAATTAATTACAGGTTATCTAATGTGTGATCAAATTTAAATGTAAACAGATGTTTCAAAAAGTTTGTCGAATTACAGCTGAAGGTGTAAACAGCTGTTTAGTGCCAGTTTAATTTCAATTATGAAACGTAAAAACTAAATTCTTTCTGGATTCCAAAATATCCAGGTAACTTTTCTTATTTTTACCTTCATAAAAAACTTTCCTCAGATTACAATGAACATTTAGCAAAATAATTTAACCGAATTGGTCCAGCCATTCTCAAGATTTGCGCTTAGCAACACATTTTTCGATTTATTTGTATTTATAAGACTAGCTGTTAGCCGCGGCTTCGCACGCAATCTTTAGAACCGAAGTACTTATATTACTTGGTAAAAGCAATAAATTATGATGTAATCTTATGGGAGTGCTATACATTTTTTAAAAACGTAAGTAGGCATACATCATGTAGATATTCTTTTAAGTTCATGGTAAATAGTATCAGAGTGTAACTTTATTATATAATGTTTGGCAAGTGTAGGAGAATTTCTGGTTCTAATAAATTATATACATAACGTCACAGCTGAATCTGCCTTGTCATCCCGATCAAGAAAACACAAATCTCGGATCACACAGGTCTCGAAAACTTACTTCGGTCAAAAAGCGTATATTTCCAGTCCTTGTCATATTCAGGTCTAAACTATTTCCAGTACTATACTTGAGTTTGCCTTGTTGTTCTGACGAAGAAAAAAATACTCGTACTTACGTAAGACCGAGATGTATACTTCGTTCAAAAAGTGAATACTTAAGACCGTTTAAATTCACTTTCCTACTATGTGAAAGTTTAGCTTGCCACATTGCCTCGATCAAAATACTACTCGTATATAAGTACGATTATCTAGTTCTCTGAAATCTATTTTGGTCAAAAACGTGTTGACATAGTTGAGTTTGCCTTGTCCTAATGAAGAAAATACACACATAATTAGTACTGAAAAGCATATTACGACCTAGGAGGAAGTCCTACCTACTTCTTATGTATTTTCCGTATAAGAGAAAAATCCTTATTAAGATTATTCAACATTATAAAATAATCGTTATTAAAGTTTTGCGTTACACTTGTTTTTTGGACTGTAGCGCACGAGGCATGTTAGTATTCATTTCTCTGTTTTTCCATAAGCCATTGTTAAAATGTAATATCATAATGTCAAGGAAGCCCTAGAATTTAATGTAACGTACGTGAAAACATTCATAACTTAGTTCATTAACGTTAGTTACATACGAGTATTTTAGAATAATTCCTAAATATTCCAGTTAACTTTTCTTAACTTTTTCTTCATAACAACCTTTCTCGAATGTCAATGGACATTTTACAAAAAGAATTAACCGAATTGGTCCAGGCGTTGTTGAGTTATGCGCGTACCAACACATTTTGCTATTCATTTTTATTTATAAGATGTTAAGGGTTTGAATGGAGACACTTTACTCCGCTAAATGGAATAATTGAAAGGTTTGTCAGCTGTTTTATATGAATTTGTTTGGATGGATGCTACTATTTACTATGAAGGATTTTATAAATTCTTGTACACGAAATTGTTACATAAAAGGTTTTGTTAAAAATTTTGGAGTTGACATCTTAAAATACAGGCCGTAACATAGTACAAAATTCAAAACCAGCAAATCGTTCAAAATAATATTCAAATTTGCATTATTTACCTTTTTTACTTTTTCGTAAAATAAATGGCTGAAACGTAATTAATTCATTTAATACTCATAGTAGGAAAAAGTAAATTATATTTCGAGAAATGCATTTTACACAGGGATATTCTGACGTGGCTGAAAGATGCATTCAAACTCATATAACTAGAGCTGTAGGTTTAACTTAACATCCAACTCATCCACGTGTCATACATTTCCACGTGCATAACACGTAACATTAAAAGTTTCAAGTGCACCATTTGTACAAACCAGTCCTAGTTCTATTCCGTACTAAATTGTACCCGGCTTTCAATAACACTAGGTGTAGTTTCGCTTATATAAATTTCATTGTATGTACTTCAAATTATTGTAACGTTTATGTTTTATGGACCTCATTTCGGAAGTTGGATTGATCACCCAACTAGACATTTCCACTGCGGAAGCTAGCCCGCAAAGTTGGCCGATGCATTCCCTAAGACTTGAGCTTGCAGTATTTGCCTATCAGAGTTATGTTGGGCGCTGAGAAATTGCCGTAAGCGCTGTTGCCTAGCCAGAGCCGCCACTTTGGACCTTAGACCGGTGCGCCGGCAAGTTTAAATCCCGACCGGGGGTTTTGGCATTGTCTCGACAATTAGGCTTGTTCTGGATGAGCTCCCGACCTGTTCACTTGGATTGTGGAAGCCCTCTTCACGTCGTGGATTTTCAGCATTTTCTTCAGGGAAAATTTGCTTAGAGGTAAGGCAGACCGTCATTTTCTATAATTCAAATCTTTGTCAAAAGCAATATTTAAAAACGTCAAAATTTAAATCATTATTAGACTTTTGCAATCATTAAAATAGGTTCTCTTTATTCATGCTTGGACAATCCTAAGTAAGGCACATGGCACATAAGAACGATGTTTAATGTATGATTACTTATTTTACAAGTAATTAGGGTTTCGTTTATTGTGTTGTCAATATTTTATGTTGTGGGATAAACTGCCCAATTTGCATTTTATTGGGAAAGAGCTGAATATGAAAATAGTACTGTCTGTTTAATGTGTATAGCGATATAAAATTCACTCATATAAATCTAACTGTAGCTTAAAATGAATACGAGCCAATTATGCAATATTAATTTTGAAGAAAGAAACTTGGAGTAGAATTTAGGGTAGTTAAAATCTGTTTCAGTAATATTTTGTAGCTATAAAATGTCTAATGTTAAAGTAAATATGTATAAAAAAAAAATAAATAATAATAATAAATAAAATAAATCAAGTACGTTCTTGTTTGTGAATATAAATGTCTCATTTGTTTTGTATGTTTAAAGAACGGTGTAATTTGTTAAATGTAAATTTGTAAATTTGTCAATTTTGAGACAACGATTGTGGTTTGTACACAATTGTTCGATGACAATGAATATTGCAGTAACCTTATTGAATATTGCCAGTAACTTGATTTTATTTGTGCCACAGAATATGAGTGTTGTTATCAATTATGTTAGTTATTAAATGTCTCACTGTTCATTTAAATGTTTAATGTTTGTTTTCATGAGTACTCTTTTCAGCGGTGGCCACCTGCTTTGCTGTTTATTGTCATAATTGAATATTTATTATAGCTATTAAGTATTGATTATTGATTATTGTGATAGATTTTGTTTATTGTCCGCCATGGTGATTTCTGATATATTCTGGGGATTTATCATACTTTATTGAAATTAATTGTTGTGAATAATTGTGAATTCGACCTAAGGTCACTGATTAAGAATATTTACTTCCTCTCATTGAGTTTATTAGAAAGTTGAAACTGATACTTATCAGGTTGATGAGCTGAATATGTTTCCTGTCTTTTTGGAGTTTTGAAATGGGTTCTTAATTTGATCATGTTTAAATAAATCCAAGATTTTCTGATATATATATACAGTATTTAGTTTTCCTTGATAATTTAGTGATAGTTTTGTGGAATTGAAAAATATAACAAGCACAATTAGATTAAATAAATTTATATATGCCAATTAAATTTAAATAATTTTGCTGTGTAACTTAGAGTCCCCTCAGGACTTGATTACAATTAGTTATCAGCACTTCATACTTAAGGATGGAGTTGTGCCAAGATACACAAACATAGTGGTTTAGTAAAATTTGAGTTTATCAAGGTGAAATAACTTTAGATGCTATTAGTGGATTTCCAGGAAACTAATAGTGTAGTATTGGGGTTCATATCATAGCTTGTGAACCGAGCATGAATAAATGTTAGGGCTTTGGGTCTGCCTTACTGTGTGCTTTTGGAAGGGTTTCTTCCCCGTCGTTACCCTCAGCAACCTTACCAACGGGGTGGCGCCCATTAAACAAATAATTTTCAACAACAACTCAAAGAACACAGTTAGGTTAGAGCCTTAGCACCTGGGACTTGGAGCTCTGCGCACAAGTATTATCAGAACCTACCCTTCTCCCTGAGTCTGAGTCGGAGCAATGTTGCCTCATGCTTTTGTGGCATGGCATTATTCTAACTGGATAACTTGAAATATTTAGTTTACTGACTAGCGGAGTAAATAGGTATTTGATTACATTTAGTACTGCACCATTTACAAGACATTAACGCTCTTCGCTGCTGCTATTTTTCCACGTATTGTTCCGATCCTGCCAAGCATTGACTGCCCGTTCTATAATTTATTTCTCAATCATCATTTCATAAACAGTATATTTATGAAGAAATAAAAAAGCTGAAAGAGACAAATTTGGAAATTACGTTTTTGTGGGTGATTTTATAAACTAGTGTAATATGTAAGGTTTTAAATACGAATATTATAATGTTAAAAATGTAAAATCGTATGTGGTATTAAAGTATAATTTAATGTTACACGTTTATACTTTGAAGTAAATTTTAAAAATATTAGCTGTATTACTTTACAATATATAAATAAGGAAATCCACGGTTTTTTTTAAATAAAACTTTACAAAATTATAGCAAATAATTAATATATAATTCAGGATTGCTTAGTTATGAAGTCATAACGATATTTTAAAATTAGAAAAGCCTAAAAAACATACATAAAAATAAAAATTTTACAATTCAGGAACAAAAAGAATTTAAGCAAGTGAGTGTCAGTTGGTGCACATTCCGTTTAACAATTTTTTACTCACAGTGTAGTATTTGTATAAGTAACACGTATACATTTTCAATATAAAAAAGAAGCTTGATTTAATTAGCAAATACCGACCTTAAGCTTGTACGGCCAGTAGCTTTTTATGCAAAGTTTTCAACTCTCGGAAAACAAAATGTATTACTAGCTATATATAAATGAATAAATATATATATATATATATATAACATTTTTGTTGTCTTAGATCGCCGATGTCCTGATGACTCTAACTTCTATTCCAACTATTTATTCCATACAAATTTATGCCGTTTAAAGGTATATATATATATATATATCATCATTACTCACATTACAGTAGCTGCCATCCAAATCATGTACAAAAGTCCATTCCAAAAAGTCTTTCCATTAGAGCCAAATCCTTATGTACAAACGTTTCAGATTTCAAAATTTACAAAAGCAAACTTACTAAAGCTTTTTCTAACAGGGGATACCCTGAAAAATTTTTGAACCGGCAGCTCAGACAACCAAAAAAGGTTAAAAATATTTATAATCAAACAATAAATGATAAGAGTCAGAAGAATCAAATATTGGTTAATATATCGTTAGGGTCAAAACATTATTTAAGGATCATTCATGTTAATGCGGAAAATGTAATTGTACATAGAGAAACTTTTCTAAGCCTTTTTAATAAGGAAAGTTTTGATATAATAGTTGTAACAGAAACATTTCTAAAGCCAGCTGTCTCATCTGTGTTGTTTATGATTGAAAATTACAATTTAATACGTCATGATAGAGAGGGTAAAGAAGGAGGAGGCCTCGCGATTTATATTAGAAAGGAATTTAATTATAAAATTATTTTTTATGTCTATTGCAGTATATTGTAAAAAGCCTGAATATCTGGTTTTGGAAGTTTCTTTAAGATGGAAATTGTTATTGTGTGCTATGTACCGTCCACCAAAAGTGTGTCATATAGCTGAATGCTTTGATGTATTAGCAAATCTGTTACCTGTTTATGATAATTTTGTTTTAATTGAAGATTTTAATAACGACATTAGTGATAATAGGATTTTCGCTGATAAGACCCAGTTTTTGAATCTTGTAAACAGTTTGAATTTATGTATACTGCCTTTAAATCCTACATATCATAGGCCAAATTCAGATTCTTTGTTGGATTTAATTATTGTTAATAGCAGGGATAGAGTAAGAGAATTTGGCCAAACTTCTGTTTCAGGGTTATCCTATCATGATTTAATATATGTAGAGTTAAATCTGAAAACCAAACTTGCTAGAGATAATCGAAAACTACTTATACGGGACTTTAAAAACATGGATAAAGATAGAATAAAAACTAAATGTGCTAATATATGTTGGAACGATATTTTTAGAAGTAATTGTGTTAATGACAAGGTTGAAATATTAAATAATAAACTAAGACAATTATTTG
Source organism: Homalodisca vitripennis (assembly GCF_021130785.1). Lineage (NCBI taxonomy): Eukaryota > Metazoa > Arthropoda > Insecta > Hemiptera > Cicadellidae > Homalodisca > Homalodisca vitripennis. The sequence goes on from NW_025777949.1 coordinate 73,166, forward strand.
ATAAGTATATACGTGAGAGAAAAATATCCAAGAAGAAAAACGCTTGTCCTTGGATTAATGATGAAATTATAAACATGATGAAGGAAAGATATAGAGTTTATAAGCAGTATGTAAGAACTAAGAATAATGTTGTATGGGAAGACAACGGGGGGATCTTTCTCGGATTGGAAATTAAATAGTGTAGGAGTTCCACAAGGCTCAAACCTCTCAGCTTTATTGTTTTCATTATATATTAATAGAATTGATGAACCTATTATGCTTAGCAGGTTGATGTTGTATGCAAACGACACCCAAATGTATATACATTGCTATTTAAAAGACATTAATACAGCTATAAATAATATAAACGTTGATTTGGGAAAACTTTAAAAAATGGGGTACTGATCATGGCTTGAATGCTGTATGGAATAGAAGTTAGACTCATCAGGACATCGGCGATCTCAGACAACAAAAATCCACATGTATATATTGTAGAGATATAGAACACGTTATGTATGAGACAGAGTTGTCTCAATGACCTCTATATTTTGTCAAAGTCATTATACACAAACAAGTCAGTAATCAATGAGCTGATACTAAATGAAAAGCTGTCATTGCCACTTTTAAAGACAAGGCCAGGAAACGTCACTCGTATTTCTTGTGCAGTACAAATATTGTCCGAACATAATTTAACTGCATAAAACCAACTGCTATTAAAGACTTTATACAAATTACTGACTAACATTGTCGCTTCTCATTGCTGTTAAAAAATTAATTTCCATTTTCTGCCAAAATTTTAATACCAATATATAATTTCCGGTTATTAATATTCAGTTTTTACCAACAAAATCCTAATTGCTTCTTACAAATATACATATACTTTAATTGAATGTTTAATACTAACAGTTTATCTGTGTAAACCTTTATCTATAACCACTGAGAATTCTCAATATATTCTTTCATTTTTGACATATATTGTAAAATGAATCCCTTTTTAATTGATCTTAATTCTAAAATCTTTTAATGTTCGCCTGATCATTTTGTTTCTCTTTAAAATTCTACTTACTAATAAACGAACTATAAAACAATATATTCCAAATTGTGCATATGATGAGACAATTAGACTGCCATTTCATATGTCTATAGGAGGTGTCTCTGATGTCGAAACGATGTTAAGGTTTGATTTGAGATTCATCGTCGCCGACATTCTTTGGATCTCTTCAGACGAACATAACTCTAGATTCCAAGAATCAAGTTTGAGACAGTGTCAGATACCAGACGCTGCACTTCCTAACATAGCTACATTATTCAAAGAATTATATTTGACAGTACTGACGATTCGCTATGTTTGTTGTTACACTTTCTTAAAACTAAAAACAAGAACACAATTATAGTTTGTCTAAAAATGTATGCAGACCATCTACATTTCTGTGTTTGCGTGCAGCAGAGTAAACATTTATATATGCAAGTTGACTTATAATATTAAAGGGAACTGATACAGTGTTATGTTACATCACCATAATAAACTGTAGTCAAAGAGAGCCAATTTGCTCTGAATACGTATATAACCTATAGTTTCTATAACAAATAAAGAAATTTACCCTGAGTTAAATATGGATTATTACTCAGGAATCTTTTTGGACAGGAGGGTATGAAAACGGTAGAAAATATTAAGTTATAATATTTTCTCTAGTACTACCTTTCACAGCAACATGTAGTAAATATAAATTAAATGAGCGTCATATGTAGGTTCTTCAAGTGGTGACTTTCAGCTTCATTATATAATGTTCTGACTTATCAAGTTAGTATTTCACAATTAGAATTGAAAAAACTCAATTTTTTAATTAAAGCAGAGGAAACCTTTAATTCAACTTTCACACATTACGTTTTATAACTGACAAATTTAGAGAAAATCCTGTTTTCTTATTGTGAGCTCAAATCTTGCTGTAAAAAATTAACAAATTATCTGGTATTGAAAATAGAACCTAAATGTTTATTTTTATGGATTCAGGAAAATTTGGTTAAAAGAATACTCTATTAGATGAAAATAAAGATCAAATACTCTAATGCATTACAACCCCTTACGTATATTTTTTTGATCATAATTTTCCTACCATATGTTTTCTTGTCCCTCGGTAACTGTTATACTCTGGAGATAATATTTTCCAACCAATGATTTCAGCGCTTTTTAAATTTTATCTTCATCGAAACACTACATTGTTAACCCATTTGTATCCTGGCAGAATGCCTAGCTTATTTAAAATCTCAAACTTTATTATATTTCTTATATTATACGATGCTACAAAGAAATATACTCTTAATTCGAAGGTTTCTTTCATAACAAATTAATAATGATGGGACCCAAGTTCTAATAACATAGCTGAGTGACTCACTTATTGTGGTCATAGGTTTCACTGTTCTGGGAAGCTATTTGGTGTTTACACCAAGTGTCGAGGGTTTTAATTCAACCCTGCTTAGAGAATATAATTAATGGAGTATACATAGAATGATTAGATTTTAATAAATTAGGTGTTAGATTAACTCTAAAAATAAAAAAAATTAAAAAAGTTAAAAAATTTTAAATTGATATTTTTCAACCAAAAATTCCTCCGAATTCCCTTAAGAGAACATCTGAATCAAATATTCCTCAGGGTATATTAATGGCAATGTCTTCTTAACATAACTAATTGAGGTCTAAGCGTGTAAATTTTAAATTCCAACAAAGATACTAAATAATTAGATATCATATCCAATACTTACTTATTTCAGTAACACAATAAAGTTTGTTCACTTCTTAAATTAGACTTTGAGTGACTGAGAGATCCATATTTATCATTGTTACGAGTTTGATGTCTCTTTGTCAACATTATTCATTAGTTGAGAAAGTTAAGTGGGTCATACTGCTTAAATTGTGACACATCGCTAAGGGAGCAGTTAATGAGTAATGTTGAAAGCAACTTCTTCAAAGTTTTGTTCACAGCTTAATAGGATGCAAAATTAGGTACATCCTTGCTTTGTATTTTAATACTTAATTGACATATAAATATATATATGTATAAATAGTATTCTAAAATGACCCAAGAAAGGATTAAGCAATTTAATAATAATCGTAAAATATTAGTTAATACCGAATAAAACTTCCAATTTAATAACCGAAATAACAGCAGCTTATAAAAACGGTTAAATTTTACTATAATGTAAACTAAAAATAGGATGGGAGTGCGTATGTAATTGTGCTGTATTGCTAAAATATTAAAACAACGTTTTAAAAAGATTCAGATTACACGATAATAAATTTGAATTAATTATATATAGAATGAAATACTGAAAAGTTACCCAATTTACCAAATTTTAAAATAAATATTTGAAATGACCCTTTCGTTTACCTTCATAGGAATAAAAGGTTTCCAAATATAGAAAGTAACAAAAATACTTTAGCTACTAAAATACATGTTACTTAAGCTAATAAAATTGATTAGAATCATAAATTTATACTTACGTTATATGTATATGTGGTTTAATGCATGTGCTACTAACCGTATCTTAATTCTAATTGTTTTTTGTTTAGTAAAAAGATTTAGTCAAAATATAGCAATGTTAAAAATTTCCTATAATGTTTTCTATGGAGAATATATAACACACTTTAACAAGGCAACAAACCGATCTCAGAATTTGGTTCTGTTCACTCCTTCACTGTTAAAATATAAAACTACGAAGTTTTAATTTAGAAGGACAAATGTAATGGACTTTCGGTACATAAAGTATGAATAAAACTATCACTAACTAAAAATCCATCAGAATTAGTTGCTTTCTCTCACGAACGTATTCCGAACTACTTAAAGCAGATGGTTAAGAAGACCTGAAACCATTCTTATTGCAAATTGTTCCATTGACCTGTTTATCGATTTATTTATTGGCTAAACATTATATAAGCATAACATTTCTTTCCAGTCTGTCCGATTTTCCGTCTATCTGACTACCTATCTGCCTATCTGGACAAAATCTCAAAAACAATCTGAAATGTGGCCTTGAAATTTTGCAAGAAATGTTATTGCCACAAATAAGTCCAATGATGGTGCATGCCAGCCCATGGAATTTAGCTGAGCACTTTCTTCTTTGGTCTTACTGGTAACCACTTTGGCAAAGAGAGCAATTTAAATATAAATTAATTTGTACAGAGACATTGCGACACGATGTAGCCATAATATCATATTCATAAAGCTAAATACTTAAAATTGTAACCTTACAATGTAACCTTGAAGTGACACTGGTATGTCATGCTCATTTTCTTTATTTCGATTTCTTGGTATTCACAAAAAAACACATATATAGTCCAGCTAGAGTTCGAACCTGTCTGAAGCATTCAATATTCGCTTTCCCACATTCTCAAAAAGTAGAGGTTTGTTGTAGTCACCTCCCGTGGTCAGTGACTCATAGTTATCTTTCCTCTCTTGTATGTGCCCTCCAGATGTTTGGTATTCTGCCTCTGTGATTTTCCTAACTTTTGATAATTTCAAAGACACAAACCTAAAGATTACCATAATCGATATCGAACAATAACTTCACATATTCCCCCCACCCCCACCGACCTCTCTCGCAGGTTACCGCTCTACGATAATTGAGTCAAGGCATTAACGCCCTTCACTGCTTTTGAGTTTTTTTCTCATGATTCGGATCGGCCTAGTGTTCCATTTCTCCGTGAACCGTTATCTCTCGATTCCAAACATATTGAAAGGCATAAGGCTTGCATTCACGAGGACAGTAGACTACCAGACAGTCGGGTATCCCCAGGAGGGTTCTCTCTGTCTGGTGTATATGTACCAGTGGAGCCTATGTTAGGTATAGAATTTAAACTGTGTTATTTCTATCTGAACAACCCCATGGAGTTTCTGGAGCGGAACGTCCCTACGCTTAAATTTAGAGATATGGAGCTAAAGGGCCAACTTTGCTCTAGTTGGGAGGTTTTCTGCCCATTATTCTTTCATGTTTCACCTTCAATTAGGAAGCAGAACAGTCATTTTAGGACCTAGTGCAGTGAGAGTTTGGTAATATTTTCGTTTTAAACAGAATCAACTTATACTACTAAGTATTCAGTAGCTACTAAGAAAGCACTCGTCTCTTGAACTTCATACGTAAATAAAATGTAAAATAAAATGTGTATAGAGGTTTTTAATTTATAGAATAATGTGAATTTATTTATTTTTATTATAATTGAAGTGAACTGAAAACACAATGTAGCCTTAACTTAATGTGGCCGATAAATTATTAATTTTTAATTTTCTTTACTGTTGAACTGTTGTTCCTGAAGCAGTTTGCCCAACTATAGTTCCATTTTATATGTGCGCAACCATAATTTCACCCACCTTCCCAGATGAAACAATGAACATCTAATACTAGTTTATGCATAGACTTCAGAGTAAAATAACATTATCTCTTAATAGGTACACAACTCAAAATAAATTGCCTATACAATTAAATGTAACATGATAATTAGCCTTAGTCATTCATTTTACATTGTTTCAATTCCTTCCGTTTCAATTAGACATCATAATAAATCGTGTCATAAGAAACTATAAAATGTAATATTATATGTGTTCTAGAAGTCTATCTAAATCTGCGTTCCAAAGGAAATAAGCTAACTTTTTACATAGATAATAAATTGTTTATGCAATCAAAATGGAAAACAGTTTAAAACTTATAAAAACTGGAATCACAATCTACATAATGAGGATAGTAAATACGAAATGAATGTTTTAAGATAAAATATTTGTTTTAATGTAATTATCACAATAGTTCAATGCCTTTACAGTGGAGTTTGCTCTCAAAGACTTCAACGTAATTGCGAAAATTCCAGCCACACATACCTTTAGCAGCTTCACTGTGATTCACAGGTTCTTATCTATTGAATTACATTCCCTCTAAAGTACGTCCTCTTAGTAAACATATATCGAAATAGTTGATCATCCATACTGCACGGAACTTAAATAAAGCCCATGCATTTTGATTTACTGATTCGAAAATAAAACTTCGTTAGTGTTATGTATTGAAATAAACATATTCTTCAAAATGGATTTTGAATCTATCACAGGACTTTACCGAGCATACATTGGTATGATACGTATTATTTTTCAAAACAGTTAAAAAGAAGTTTTATAATATCTGTAAACATTTTATTGCGATATTTTTAAATTTTATGATACCGGTAATTACAAACGAGCGTCGCGTAATAGGATTCGATCAGGCTGCATTCAATATTTTTAGGCTATAGCTATTTCATTCTCACGAATGTTATAGACAGTCATCCAGAAAAGAAATGTTTATATGATTCGGCAGACAAAAATAAATTGTGCCATATGACATGTTTTTGTTGCCATCATGTTTAACTATATAAAAAATACACATTGTCTGCTAACGGTCAGCCTAATCCCAGAGAGTGACCATAGAATTTAGTGTTGCTTCTATCTTTTCGAAATTTTATGCGGAAAGAGTCGGAAATAAAATATATTAGGGTTCTAATATGATGTGCTTCGCTAAAGATCCACCAACTCATCAAAAATATAATTCTGCGTGTGATAACTGACAATCGAATATCACGAATAGTTTTAGATAAGTGATAAGAGGAGGCATAAAGCCAGCGTAGGCTCTAAAACATTTCCTTTACATTTACTTGGCCTTGTCCCTATCACCGTGGAAGATGTATATCAAACCACGTACAATAAACAGCCCAACCTTTCTTCCCTCAAAGAGAGAATGCTTTAGTACTTTGTTTCTCTCACTGTCGAGGCTTATTTACAGTCAGTGAACTATAGTAGTAAAACTTGTATAACCGTCATTATAAATTATTGTTGTGAATACGAAATTTTACGTACAAACTTTCAACCTTACAGATAAAATCACAAAGTTTTCATAAAAAAGTTCTATTTTCAAACAGAGAGCAAGATATTAAAAAAAATTATATTATTAAATTATTAATATTAATTTAATATAATTTAGTATTTAAATTTGGTTAAATAACCAAATTAAATACATCATTTTCGTGTAATTAAAATAAACGTGCACATAATGGTAATGTCTTATGGATAGTTATACAACGTATTACACTTAAATGGAATTTAATGATAGAGTTCAATATTAGGACATCTACTGCATTTCAGAATAATATTGAACTAAAATAATTCTACAGGATATCAGAAAATTCACATTATTTAAAAACATACAGGGATAACGTACAGGTGAGGTTGTTGTGGAGTTATTTTTTAAAACTTTTCGCTTCCTGTTTTTCTTATTCGCTTTTTAGTCCTCAGTGTGTTATACAATACAGATGTACTGTAGAAGGTGTCCATAAATTAGTCAATTAAATCTTTTAATCATTTGTCTTGTCAGGTGGAAATAAGAAAAAACGTTGGGTTAAATTACAGTAAAATGTTTATTAGTTTACTGTTTTTAATGCTTTTGGGGATGAGAAAATTAATTTTTTAGATAGCAAACATATTGCAATAATAGTTTTCGTTATAGAGAGTAAGAAACGAGTTGTATAGATTACAGTGTGATTCAGATTATTATAATTAAAACAATTAATAGGATGTCCTATGTGTGTACCAGAATGCCAATGTGCAATTATAATCTGTCAATGTTGCATTTAACAACTGAACCTCCTTGCGTCCTTAAACATACACACGGGCAGACAGATGGTAATATAAGCTAGATTGTACTATACGTCATATGACGTGACTTATTTATTTTGACCTTAAAAATCAAATAACGTGACGGTTGATAGATTAATGTATGGTCACCCTGTATAGTGCTATGATGTAGGCAGTTATTGTTTCTAAATACCTGATTTTATAATTTAAATTCTGGATTGCTGTGTGGACTTCAATGAGTAAAATATATTAAAGTGTACCATAGGTCATCTAGTTCTCGTTAAAACAAGAATAATGTTTTTGTTATTTCGTATCACTTACGAAACGTCACCACTTACCTTAATTTACAACGTCGTTATTTGAACATTTGTGGGAAACAGGAGCGTTATTCTACGCTCCAGTTTCTAGTCAAGGATGTATTCCAAAATTCAAATTTGTGCACTTATTATGGAGAAACCCTTAAGAAAGAATAATTTAATTTACAATAAATTAAGATTAGTTATATACCAATATTATATAAGTGATACTTCTTGATATTTTCCCATGAGCAATGTTTGCCCACCTTTATTACCATTACTGAATTACATGATTTAGCAATAGAGGCTTGCGTGTGACACAAAACACGTCACGTGACTTATCACCCCACACATTGCAGCAGGTCGGCCTATATTTGTCGAGAACATACATGTCAGCCAACGTTGTCAAGAATGAATCATCCTATCTTGCCGTTATTTCTCTATAAAGAAATTTCCATGTATCACTGAATAAATCTATTAATTTTTATTTATTCGGGGGACCAATAAAACACTACTTATAAATAATATATTCTAGGACAGTCCCAGAAGGATTGACATGATTCTGCACATTCTTATCTACAAGATTTACCAATTTTAAAATATTTGGCTTCAAACAAGCTTTAAAATGAGCATCAGTTAACGTATGTTTACATTTCAAAATGTCAAGATTTGCATCCATGACCCTGTTATTCCAGCAACACCCTTTAAATTGAAACGGATAAAACAAATTATATTAGATAGCCGATAAATTTTGGGAAAATCATACTGAAGTTTTTGTGCTAGTTCTAGCTCATACCGTTCTCATTATACTGATAGTAGGCGGGTGGTATGGGACACTCTGTGTGTCATCATTGTTTAAATCAACTGGTGTACAATATTTTCCAGGAAGTCTTTGATGGGAAAAGGAGGTTTTGAGGGTTGAGATGTTTCACATGTCCCGATTTCAGATGAGTATAATATTGATTTAAACTTATTCATATTAAAAACTTACGCTGTCAACACTATTATTTTCATAAAACCAAACATAAAACTAATAAAAATACAAAATTACAAATATTATGGTAGGTAGGTGGATTAAAAATTCCATTAATTGTGTTGGAATAAGCAACATAATAGGAAATATTTTATAATCCTAGTATTGAAATCAATTCCCTCGAAGACTGTAAATACATAATATTGTATTCAGTAGTATGGGGGAAATTCTCCTATTTTCCAGTATGTGATGGATTGCCACTACAGAATCTAATGTCACTGCGTTCAGTGGAAACGTGATTATATCTCGACATTAATATTGAACTATTAAAATTTTACATACATAATGGAAATAATTTAGTAGTTACAAAAGTTCTAAAAGACACAAAAATAGTTAAATCGATGATTATGTCATACCTAGGTTCAAATGTTAGCTGGAATAGAACAATTTTTCCATAGTTACCACATATCCACACAAAAATTATACACATACTATAATTTGTTAAAATTAACGACTTTTATTTATAACTAATTGGTAAACACTGAAGAGTGTCATATGCAAGAATTCTATACATTTAACGTCACTGGACAGAGGGCGCTTTTACCTTACCTACGACCTGTGTTTGTGTGTCTTACACGACTAAATGCCTACCAGAGTCTATATTTGACTGTTTTCAATAAGGTTCGATCAAAGATTTTATAATGTTTGAAGTAGAGATAACGATTTATTCATGGAGTATATAAATAATTAAATGGAAACTTACCTGAAGAAGATAACAATGCCCAGTAAAGTTTAGAACAGCCTAATGCATATTTTCATCATGGATCACATCGAATATGAAATTCAAATATGCTTATGCTTTAAATATTCTTAACAGATATTCGTGGCCAATACATCTTTTTTGACAACTAATTGAGACTTAAGCTTAGTCCAAAAAGGATCTATTCACTTGTTTACAGAGCAACAGGATATTCTAGATGTGTATCGCTGAGGGTAGGGGACGCCTCCTGTCGAGATCGACGAAGAAATATTTTGGGGATTATTCTCAATTATCGGCAAGGATAGGGTATTTCTCAACCAGCCTCTCCAGTCAAAATAGGCATGGGATGGCAGCCCCTTATGCCTAGGCAAACAAGAACCTTTGACGCTTAGGGAACCTCACCATCTCCAACACTCATCTCCCGTAATAGACTAAACCTATCGAAATACCCTTGCGCCCCAATATCTCGACATTCCCGGTTTGTAATGTGTCTCTACAGGACATCCATAGTATTGCTGACATAAAAGTGACAAAAAAGTTTTTGCTGTACCCCGTTTAGGTTGAACTGGGAGGTATAAACCAGCAAGATGTGAACCCTCCTGGGAAATACACCTGTTAGTCACGTAGCGCAGCGTAATGTTGAACTCCAAAATAGTCCCTTATTAAACAAGGTTTTAAAATGAGCTTTCAATTTATTTATAAACAAGGTGCATAGTACAAATTTTTACATTACTTTAGATCAATAGTTTCTTTCGACAAATTACGATTTTTAAGATACACATGATATTTTATATATTTGTCTTTTTTACTTACAAATAAAGCTCACACAGAGCATGTAAAAATAGAATTAGTAATACAATATTTTCATTTCTGCACTAAACAATTAGTATTGGACTAATCTCGCGGTACTCATGGCAAAGTAAGGTGTTGTTATTCTAGAACTATAGAAGTTAGGAAATGATAAGGGTGTATAAAACCTGAATAAGATCACAACTCTATTTCACAGATGGTTCTTGAAGTATTTCCGTGGTTTCCAGAGACAAAGATCCCGCCTCGGATCTCGAGGGTTGTGTAGTTACACTCTACTGAGCGCATTCACTTTAGGGCTTTCATTTAAACTAAACTGGACTATGTATTTAATTAAAAATTTCAATTACATTTTTAAATTAACTCATTTTTACTGTACGTGGAAGATGTTTTATATTATGGCTAATACGTTTTTCTACGTTCGGTGTGACTTTTACACATAGCTATAGACATTTGTACATAGATAGTTCTGTAACGTATCCAAACAAATGACAAGTTTTCAAACCTACTTGGTGAAAATAATTATAGCACTTATCTTAACGATTATTGTTATTCGTAGCAAAGTTTCCAACAATAATATTTTGGTTATAATATCCTTACTTAGTCAATGAAGAAAATGTTATATTCAACATTTTCCATGGCAATATGCAACTAAGAGTTTCTGGTGGCGAATATGTTATGCACTGTTTAATAAATACCTAGATTTTTAGACTAATTTTTTATATTTTAGTTTATTACAGACCACAAAAAGTTCACCTTTAACGTTTAAAAACAAACTTTATAATGGAAGGTTAATGAAGCAAGTAAATACAGCAAGTGTTTTTGGGAGTGAAACAGACAGGATAATACACTGGCATTTTCCATTGCTTTCTCTACTTTGTATCACTAATAGCAATGAATTTAAAGATAATAATTTTTCTTCCACAGCTAATTTTTCTTGAATGTAAGGAATAAAATCCATCCTAACAATAATATGATATTAAATAACTATAACATTTACCTTACAAGTATCCACTATTTATTGATCGGAAACTTGTATTTCGGTCTGTCAATATGTCTATCTGTCTGCCTAATCGTATGATGGCTTAAAAGACCCTGACCTATAAACTTGATATTTTGCTTGAAGGTTCAGATTAGCAAGGAGGAGTTAGATGATAGAGCATGTCACTCCATGGGATTCAACGAGTGTTAGCAAATATTTTTAATTTGATTCTAGGGATAATGATGGAAATGAGAAAATAGCAAAATGTATAAGTGTATAAACTATCAGAATAAAATAACATGAAACTTTATAATGTGACGTATTAACACATCTAGATTAGAATATTCATATAGTAATATTTAAAAAAGTAGAATGAAAGTTAATGTTAAAGTTTGGTGGCATGATGTGATTTCAGCGCATATTTCATCAAGCATATCCCTTCAATACTGGTGAGAATGGACCCAAGCAATACAGAGAACAAAGAGCACGACACAACACACGTCACGCAAACCAGGAGGGATAAGGGATGGATTATGATTTAAGTCTATTTAGGTCTAGTCCTTAGTTTACCTATGGAGATGATTTAAACGCCTGTATGTAATCTCTGATGCAACTCAGTTCACTGAATATAATTTAAATAAGCAAGAGCCTAAATCTTATTATAATTACAACCAGTGGAGATTGCAAATGCATTTCACGCAATAAAATCAGTCTATATTTTTAATATATTTAATTACCTGGGAAATACTATAGGCTTTTTTAATATTATTTGAGTCTGATTCATTACAATTTCTGATAGGATTTTAGTTCTATTCATTTCGGTGTAGAGAACTGAAGTGGAAGTCAACACACATATTTTGAGCCACTGTGAGATGCAGTACTTACATTTACATTTTTTAATCTTTGCATAGAATAAAAAAGCCTTGTTATAAACAAAGTTATAGTATTTCAACTTAAGTGAGTACCGTAAGGTTTGATCGATGTCTCAACTAAAACAGTATTGCAACCAATTTTGATACGTGGATAAGTGAGCTCTGTGTTAAATCCCCACAAGATTTAAGCGCACATATAACTAATGGCCAGTAAATTGCTATCAATGCTCCAGGCTTCCAGTGATGTAATGCCCAGAGCTAACCACCTGCTTCATGAATACAGTATTACTCTGCAATGTTATTAGTTGCTTCCTGATTCAATCATTGAGTGAAAAATATCGAAAATGGCACCTACACATGCCCTTTTCCCTATGGTAATTTTTATCTGCCCAATATTGTATTTATAAAATATTTCATTAATTGATTATAGATTTATTTTTAAACAGTATGAAAAATTAGAAGTAGGTAATTAACATAATGCTTTTAAAATAACTTACTTCGCATGCTTTTTAGATTCTTTTTCTTATTATTACTAACGTTTCATTATAAACGTATTTCGTAAAAGAAGTTGATAAAAAACTATGATAAACAAATTTGTAAACAAACTGAGTATTTAATATTTAAACATGTGTCATAGCTGGTAATGCATATACTAAAGAGTTCGGTAAAGATTTTATACATGTAATATTTTAAACTAAAAACACTTGTAATGAAGATATACGGCAATATATCGTTATATTCGCCTCTTGACTTTATATTAAGGTATACAAAATGTTTAAACTTCTGACAGAACATGACGTCAAACACAATTAGTTCCTAAGAATTTAAAATTGAACAAAGATTAACATTATAATAAATAATTTACATTTAAAGATATTAAAATACTTCGATACAACTATCAATTTAATTAATTCAAAAAAGGGGTAAACTAATAGGTACAATAAAAACATCCATATTCATATACTTCAATCTATGGCTTTAATGAAGTACATGTAAAATAAAAACTAATACTTTAATATTTTTTGTATTATTGAAGATCTGAAAGGCTCTCTGTCCGTTCGTGCGTCCTTCTACAATCTGTCTTCCAATCCGTGTAGGTAAAAACTGTCCATAGGTTTTGGAGATTTGAAAATTGGTACATATTATTTTTGGTCCAAGAAAGACCCTTATTAATATTTGGGACAAAAAGGTCAAAGGTTATTAAATCCCAAACTAGCTAACTGCCCGTCCTGGATAGCTCTTAATATAAAGGCGATACAGACTTCAAACTTGATGCATAAATTCCTACTTGTCCAAGGATTAACTTTATTTATTTTTAGGACAAAAGAAAAAATGATAAACTGTCTGAGAGCCCGTACTTGATAAACCTTAGTATAAAGTTTATAAAGCTAACGAACTTGATGCATAGATTCCTACTTGCCCAAGGAGTAACTTTATTAAATTTTTGGACAAAAGGGATAATGATAAACTGCCTGAGAGCCCGTTACTTATAAAACCTTTATATACAGTTTATAAAGATGTCAAACTTGATACATAGATTCATATTTGTACCAGGAAACATATATTGATTTCTAGGACAAATGTTAAATGGATTTTTTGTCTGACTGCCTGTTCTGGATAACTCTTAATGTAAAGGCTATACATATGTTAAACTTGATTCATCGATTCAAATTTGTTCCAGGAAACATATATTGATTTCTAGGACAAATGTTAAATGGATTTTTTGTCTGACTGCCTGTTCTGGATAACTCTTAATGTAAAGGCTATACATATGTTAACTTGATTCATCGATTCAAATTTGTTCCAGGAAACATATATTGATTTCTAGGACAAATGTTAAATGGATTTTTTGTCTGACTGCCTGTTCTGGATAACTCTTAATGTAAAGGCTATACATATGTTAAACTTGATTCATCGATTCAAATTTGTTCCAGGAAGAGCTCTAATTATTACAGCGGAAAAAAATTATAAGGTGAGTCCGTCCGTCTGTCAGTTTTGATGTGCATTTCTTACGCAATGAAATTTACTTTTATAACTTGTTTAAATATTTGAAGTTGCCTTTGAATTATCTTTTAATTATATTTTAATCCTATTTGTATAATTTATTGAAGCACATTCATAAGATAGTAAATTGTAATCAATATTAAATAACTAATATATATTTTACCATTCGAAATATTTATAACAGTTATACGTTCAACTTTCCTCATGCAATAGGAAGAGAGATAAGACGACGTCTGGTTGACAGCTTTGGAAGGAAATGATAGACAATTGATGTCTCCGATGAATACAATGGCGTATTCAGCAATTTGAGGGGTAATACGTCACGAATCATGTCACCTGTCATACGCACACTTCGCACCTCATATATGACTTAACTCATGTAATTGCACGGAGAATTGGGTCTGTGAATTATGTAACATCTGCGTAGTATATATTTTAAACGTAAAATCAATAATTATTATTTTATGAATTAAAAACTATTATCGTACGTAATAAGTGGATTTCTTTTTTATTCCATTGTTCAAGGTTTGATAAATTTGTATACTGCCAAATTATGAGCTACAAACATAACTTAAGGAAACAGGCCATTTTCCCAACATATTTCTATTTTCACACATTTCAACACTTCTACCAGTATTTGATTTTTAACTCATCGCTTAAAAAACAATGACGTTTAGTTGTGATCTTTTTACCGTAATATAATACATCTCGGTACAATATACTGCTTACTGAGTGTAACATCAGTTGTTGATGTTGTTTGTTGATATGTGATGGATAATATTTAGTGTTATTAAATCTTAATGTAACACAACAAGATATTATATAACATTACGTAGAAAAAAATAATTACTAGTCCACTGGTTTCAAGAATATCTCATTTACCTCCTTGTATTACAGCGATGGACTGTTATTACAAAAGAGAACAGCGAAAGAAGTGTTTATTTTGTTTAAAACTGTCTAGAATAGAGCATAGCTTGAAGTAATGAACGTTGAACGTGTGCGAGTTCTCGTTAAACCAAACGAAACGCTTGCGAATGTTTGTTTTCATATGTATTGAAAAGAATTATTAAAACCTTTCATTAGTTTAGTTGTTACTTTTTACAGTTTTTCCCATTATTATTAGGACTTTTTGTAACAAACCCTATTAATAAAACTGTTTTTTTTTTTGTAAAAGTCTCAAAAGTTGTTGAAAGTTTGCAACGGTATATTGCTTATTGTTTCGTATTTACGGTTATAAATACACAATATCTATAAATACGGTTTATATAGATCACAAAACGCCTTAAATCTCTTTAAATAACCTTAAAATAACTACCGGTTTTAAATTTATGAAAGTAGAAAAGAACCATTACGATTCATTTTAAGTAATATTTTGCTTTCTAAAGGTAAATGTCACTACTTTTCTTCTTAAAAAACGTTATAATATAGTCAAAGGAAGTGATTCTTTGGGAAGCATAATTTAATTTTTACATATTAAAATTTTTGAGAACACACACACATTTTTTGTTGGAAGATAGTAAAATCCTTACATGTGCGCCATAAAAATATAATATGAACATTTACATGTAATAGTCATGTAAAAGATTAGCTATATATTTTTAGCAGAGTCTCAGCTTTTTAATGAAATTGTTTTTAAAAATTATTAATTAGTTTCTGCTAGGTTTAAACAATTAAGTTACAATTCTTAGTGTAATAAAATATGACAATATATTCGGTACAACGTGATCTTCTCATATTCAACAGTTAGGACTTAAATCTGAGTTGTAGCGTGTAGCGTGGATTAATATTAAAGTAAAATTGTCAAAACAACCAGCTATGGGTTTGATTGGCTGGCCCTTCTTTTGGCTAAAAACATACTAAGTATTTTGGCGAAGATCACTAGTTAGTATGATTCCACAGATACTGCAAAATTCTTATATATTGCAAACTTTTAACTTCCACATAAGCTGGAAAAGTCAAAGGCATTAAAAAAAAAACATACACAGCAAACCTTTACAAGCCTGCAGCTAACTTTATCTAGTAACACACGTTTGTGCTCTAAAGTTGCAAACGTATTGTATTTTTTACATTTTTCATTCTTTAGAAACATATTAAATATAGTTAAATAAAAATGCACTAAATTAAAAACGCTAATATATAGCCAAGAAAATATAAAGTAAATATTCTTTTTGACGTGACAACGTCTTAAATTAGGTTGCGGCTCGGAGTCACTCATGAAAAAGTGTAACGCCCGGTAACGTTACGATGCCCGTCCAGTGGGTCCGCCGCACGGGATCCGCATGGGATAAAGCAGATAACTGTGGGTCCGCCGCACGGGATAAAGCAGATAACTATGTTTATTCGTGAAAATGTGGAGTGCTTAGATTCGTCATTTACAACAACTACAACAATAAAGGTAAATAATTGTACACTGATATTTCATTATCGTAAACTATGATTGATTGATTAATTGTTAGATTGACACAAAAGTTGAGAAAGTGAGTTTATAGGTTATGTCATACTATTGACAAATGTTGATAGTGTTAAGTAAATTATTAGTTTAAATCACTCTGCAATCAATCGTAATTCAGTCGATTGAGAAGAAACAGCGCGTATTGCTAGTCAAACATTTAAAATAACAAATTATAACCTCTAACCTGTCATAACAGTGCGACCAAACAAACGAACTAAACCGACCAATCACCACGCGCGGAGTTAGAATTTAACTGTGTTTAGCAAGAATTTCAAATTCCAATTTTAGTAAATGTTTTATTCAACTTTACCATTTACAATAACAAATTTTAATTAATTTCAAATTATGTACAATGTTTTAGTAAACAAAATATATTTCTATAGTTAAAATTTGTGCAATTCTTATTTTCATTCAATTCCTTGTTCCTATTGTGCAATTTAATAATATTCATATCAATAAATATTCTACCGAGAAAAAGACGTTGTCACGTAAAGTCTTCGCCCGTAAAACCGACTTTACAGGCAACCATAATTGTTTTTTTTTTAAATCGAAATAATCTAAAAACCATACAGTTTTTGAAGTTGAGCCAAATTGTATGAACCACATGTAAAAAAAATAATTCCATATATATACAGTATGTAGATAATTTTGGGCTTATTAAGGGATTCCTAATATAATATTACACAAAAAAGAGATGAAAAATAGTCGAGGTTTAGTATTTTACATCAGAGCAATAACTATTTCGATAATTTAACAAGTTTTCTACCAGTAAACATTTATAAAATGGTGATGTATTTTAAACAATGAAATGTGTATAGTAATCATTCAAAGATAGGTTAGAATCAATTCATTATGGTACATATCGGATCAAATCGTATTTTTCATATTATAAAAGTTCCCAAATGTGTTGTATGATAGATATAGCATCAAAGTTGTAGTTAACTTATTATTTTATAAACATAATGATGGTTTTCCAGTGAAAGGTAGTTGGGTAACTGGTAGGCTACTATGCAGAGTATTGGTTATTAAGACGTGAATAAACTAGTTACATTTGTAACAGATCATTTTCAGAATGTTATTTCCTGTTATTGTTTAATAATCAAACCGTTGGTGTCCCTAGATGCATCGCTGGCCTCATCCTAGCAACGATTCATTCTAAAAAATATGACCCCATGTTGGTTGGCGCTCTCTCTCTCTCTCTCTCACTCATTTCTCTTTCTGTGTTCTTGTGTTGCTTTCCAATCGTTATTTCAAGAATGGTTTGAGCTACGAATTTACAGCAGAATGACATTACAGCGTGTTTGAAAATGGGCCAAATTAATGTTATGTCTGTCCGTAGGCATTAAATATGATATATTTTTATACTTCGGGGAGCCTAATATTTTGTGGCGTATTTTTACCTTTTATTATCTCATAATTTTATCACTATGTTTAAATATTTCAAAACGTACTTATTTAGGTCGGTCTAAAAAGTAAAGACTATACAAGTTTACAAATACGGGCAGAAATATCCATAGTTTCTAGTAATAATGATGCCATTAAATGGGTTTAAGAGACTAGTTCACATGGTTCCACTAATTAATTTACTACATGTAACTGAGAGTACTGTCTGACATTGACTGAATGAACTAGCTCGGAATTGAGGGCGACATTCTACACTCATGTATTATTAAAGCATACTACCACATCTGTTTCATTGTGATTTTGCATTCAGTAAAAGTATTAATTGTACTCTAAAGGTGCATCATTAACGCAGCGCTCACATATAGTGAAATTCGTGATTGACAATATTCAGGTAGACTACTTTTGGTAATGCAGTATTTTCGGAAGGATCTTTGTGCATAGCATATAAAACAAAGAATAAAATTTCAAAGAGTAGTTAGATTATTTAATGATAACTTAATATAAAAATCTGGCTCTAATTCACAAATTCTAGTTGATCAAATGAAATTTTGTACATGTTTTACATTAACTATTAAACAAAATTAAAAACTAAATCTTATTAATTGAAACACTTTGATACAGCCAAACACACTCCTCAGCATTTAAAATGTTTTGCCATTCATTATTTACAAAAAATCCCTCACTATGAGCAACCTCAATATCCCTGGTAGTGTGATATACTTAGACACGGACAGTTAAAAGCAAGCTTTGGCAGGATCTATAACAACTGCTATTGTACCACTTGTATACATACAAACAAGTGTGACATGAATGTCCATGGTAGTGTGATATACTACCTACTGTAGCTGTCTTGGTGCTTGTGTGTTGAACTTGAAGTTAAAACAGGAGTTTGTCATTACTACCAAGTATTTTACGGCTTGCTGTGAGATGATTTCGTACCCGCCTACTCTGAGGCTTATAGTTCCTAATGCCTTCCTCCAGGTAATAACTGTGGCTTCCGTCTTTTGCCCCACTTTTCCCGGTCAGTTAGTCAGTGTACTTCTCAAAGGTAACCTCAACATACGTGGTCGTCTGTTAAATGGGGGTTATTCTTATTGTGAAATTCATTTGAAAACTTTGTGTTAACAAAAACGAAATGTTCAGGCCTATAGGACTATGTTATAAAGTCACTTAAATAGTTTTAAAGTCAGGAATAATAGTTGAAATTAGTGTTCTAACAAACAATTATATTCAACTCTTAAGGCTCAAATTTATTTAATAGTGTAGACCCTCCGGTACTTTGTTATAAGTCTACGGACTTTGATTTTGAAAACTGCTTGGGAATCCGCGGGTAACCATTACTTTAAAATTTAACATTTCTCCAAAAACTGTTATGTATATGTAGGGTAAGAGTATGCCACACAACTTAGAGGTTTTACTATGTTTTAACGCAAAATTCCAAATCAATATAGCTAATTAAATTCTCTAGGTGTCCTGCGGACATATATTATGGTTGAACACGCACTTTCATAGAAATCATTAGTGTCTATGTTGAAATAAATTTTGATGCAAAATTAAAAATGTGCAAATGAAATCTTTTTTAATATCTTCTACACAATACATTCACAATTTTGTTCTGTACATTACGTTATATAGCAGTGTTCAGATAAAAGTTCCCGTAAGATAGCTACGGTACCGTTAGGTAACGTTAGAGTGCACTGAAGTGAAGTATTTTCACTGAAAATTTACACTTTGTTAAATTTTTACCATGGAAATAGAAGTGTATTTGTTGAAATAAATAATGTAAGTTTATTCAAAAATTTCTTTAATCTTAGTTATTTTCCTCCTTTCCATAATGGTTACCCTAAGGCCAAAGCACAAATAGTCTCTAACACTCTGCCACATCACATGAAGTCCAGGTATCGTAGATTTTAGAGATCTCATATATAATTGAGGCTATATTCTCAGTTAGTTTTCGAGACATCGTGTGGACAAATAAACTGTTAGATAGATCAATGTAAATGAAACTTTTCAACTTTACGAATGATAGGCTGCACTAAAGATCAGCTAATAAATTCATATTTGTTATAAAAACCTTAATAATCCTACTCTTATATGGAAATAAATTTTTTTTCTTATTTTAAACGCCGCTGGGCACATATAATACAATCATACAGGACAAATATAAATTTGTATTTACCCCGTATACTTGCATTAAATTTTAATAATAGATTTGCCACTAATGGCAAAGCAGAATATTGTAACTAAATAAAATATCCTCTCATTTTATACCACCAAAATAGTTGAACTCTTATATCTTATGATACCACTATAACATAAGTTGTACGATTTTTATCAAGCAGTCTAATTCTTTATTTTGCTCAGGCAATATTTTAGTAAAAATGTTTTATAGTGGATGTAGTAAAATCTATTTCTACGTATACAACACAATAATCTGATGCCCTACCTCTTGCAGCTTGGCTGAAAATTTTGATGGAAGGTACTCTAAGCGGTGGAAACATTTCCTTATCTTCGTGTACACACCAGTGCTTCTATCTATACCTTATTCTTGAATTTTCCAAATACAAAGTGAGAGGTATAACTTTACAAGTTTTATACAGAAAATATTCACATCTAAACCTATTAAAATATACTTTACTTTATTTTATGATAAGGTATTGTTATAACACAGTTACTGGAATATGTCTTTTTGTTGGTGATACCATCTTGTGGGTACTTTGCAGTAAAAAACAATAATTTAGTGGAAACATGTTTCTTCATATTTTTATTTGTCAGTCCACCTTTAGTTACTAACATAAATCTCTTAACAAATATCCTTAAATTATTTATAAACTTTTTGTCTGACCTTCAGATATTTTGTTTGTTTTTATTTACTTAAAATATTAAAAGATTTCGAATATCTATTTATTTCGGTAAAATGTTTCTAAATTGTATAACTTATCATGTACTTGAACTAGCCAATACTTCAGTCTAGCAGGCTTAAAAATGATAACGTTAATCTTAAAACTCTACTTGAAATTGTTGGAAAATTTTTAAATCAAACAATAATGGGACTAAACTGGTGGTATAATATTTGAATTTATTTTAAATACAAAGAAGGTAGAACATTTAGGAATACATAAAATAAGTAAATGATCTATCAATATATTTTATGTTATGACAATTAGAGTTCTGCAAATTAAGTTACTTGCCTGAAATAGAGTAAGAGAAAAGGTTTAACGAATAATAGTGAACGATTTACCTACGTAACAATTCCTTTATTCCTCAAATGTTCCCTAAGTTATTAAGGGAGCAGTGTGCCATTGTCCGTAGTTGTGGTGTTCAGTTCCTTAGTTTATCAAGTTTCAACATATATTATAGTATGTATCTTTTAATCTGTATTGGTTAGCCAAACACTGAGTTCAAATGAAACTTAATCTTTTTTATCTCTTAAAATGACAGCCGATACATTGTAAAATGTCAGGCTACACATTACATCACAATGCATTCCGTTTTATGGTATAAATATTTATTTGAATCATTTTCAAAAAAAGTCATAGTAATCTTTGTATGCAACATAATAAGAATTTCTCTCAAAAGAGTAACCTTGCAGTTTAAGCCTAAATTTCGAAAAAAAGTATCATAACTTAGATTTTTTAATTGCTTACTAACCTGATAATCTTTTTTACGTGTATTTAAATATGTCTATCAGTTTTATGATTTAACAGAGAACTTAAATAAATATTAATAGACATAAGAAGTAAGAAAGTGTAAATGTTACCTGATAGTCCAGAATACTTCGTAAAAAAAAATTTATTTTAAAAATCAAAAATCCCTTCATTATGTTTATGCATTTTTATGAATCGTTTTAAAAAAGATTGATTAATATGATTTTAAATCTGTGATATCCAATCAATAAGAGCATCAGTGTAGATTGAAGAGCAGTCTATCAGATCCACTCTTTGAGACATAAACCCACAGATACCACATTCGGTTACCGGTTATACTCCATTACCAGTGAAATCCAGTGGAGAGCTTACCTGTTACATGGTTGATTGCAATTTAAACATGTATTAAAGTTTAATCAATAAAAAATACTAAAAAGTAATACGTACATTTCAAAGTTGGAACGATAACACCAACACATGCTATAGTATCTAATTTATTAAAAAATAAATCAGAGATTAACTTATTGCGCCTGTTTCATGCGTATAGCACTTTCTTTTAAGTGTTATACATATAATATTGCTGTTTGAGTATTTTCAAAGTATTATCCACATTGTTCATATTGCAACTGACAAGTATTTAATAAGCAGATATCTCTTTATATGAAAGGCGATTCACTTTCTCACAGCCATTGATATTTCTGCATGTTTCCGATATGTCAAGAAGTTTAAATTGAGAACATTATACCCCATGGCTGAAATATAAAATGATGTGTGATACCTACAAGAATATTTTCTACACATTACATAGCTCTATGGTAATAAGGGTTGATTCAATGAAGTAGTTGAGTTCAGGACCATGACACCTTCCGAGTAGTGCAGTGTTAGACTTCTAACACTCTCTGACATTTGGTTCCAGGATCCTGGAATTTATGTCCGCATGAAAGGACAGCCTGAGTAAAGTACAATCTAGTTGAATAGATATTCTCATTGTCTCATTATTTGTGAACCTCATAAACAAGGAAAATACGATGTTCTAGAAATAATAAATCTCACAAGTGTGTGTGATTTAAATGTAAAAAAATAATGTTAACGAAGATGAAGCATTCCATTGAAATTTGAAGTAGGTTGCGATTACTAGAAGAACTATGTTTTAGTCTTTTTATCTAATTTCACGAAGTCCTACAAAACCCGAACGTGATACACGGATTTTTTTTAACCTCTAAACGATTTTCTGGCACCGAAAATATCTTAAATCAGAAGTATATTACAATAATAGGAATTTTTTGCTTTTTGACCCAAGTAAGCCTTTCATACCAACATATGTGTACTCTATCGAGTAACAAAGAAATTATTCTGCGGTACCTAAAACACTTTAGACCAACAGTAGATTACAATAACCGGAATTAGTAGCTTTTGACTAGACCCCTTTATGTAAATTTTTTGTTCGGGCCAATATTACAAACGCAACTGCACAACCGGATATGACTTAAACTGGAAGGATGACTATGGTAGGAAGGAGAAGTTATCTCACCGAATAAGACTTTCAAGACCAAAGTCTGTATATTTGTATGTATAAAAATGCTAGCGCTACTATGGTACTGGATATAGCTCCAATCTGGACATAAATCATTATGGCCGGAGGTAATCGCTTTATGAAGGAAATATACTATTTAGACGAACATATTATTTGTTTTCTTGATTGAGGCAACAAACCAAACGTTGCTATGGCTTTGTAAATACGTTAAACCGGAAAAGAATTATTCAGCATGCAAATATGTGATTTCTGATCAAAGAAGGCTTTTTAGACTTATTTATGCATATATTTGCTTGTTCGAGGTGATAATCCAAAGTTTCCTTCGGCACATAACATTTATTAGGCCGGAAACGTTTTACTTTTCAAGTACTATCGTTCTACTTAATTCTTTTTTTTATAAACTGTAGGTTCTGATTTCTGATTGGTAGATTATTTATTATTGAAATTTTTCTGTTTAAATTAATTCCTATTGTTTATACAAAAAAATATTAAACCTCAGAAGGTTAGAAAGTAACTATATATTTAACATTTTTACATTCCAAAAAGATTTTACATTATGTGTAGAAATTCAATATTACGTATAATAATTAAATGTCATTGAGTATCTCTTAATATAATATTACTTTACATAGGATATGGTAGGATTTATAGTTATATTTATTTATTTCAAATTCAGGACAAATCTTTAGTAATTTTTACAACAAGATATATTCATAAATTTTCATCAATTCCTAGAATGAAAAATGTTATAAAAACATGAAATAAAAGTTCCGATCCGATAACGATTTGTGTCCTCACACTACTTAATTTTTATGTTAGTGTGTTAAGAAGATTACTGTGCAGCAGCCGCTTTTATTTATTCTTGACGAATAATAAATAAATATATGACTTTTATTTGATTGCGTTTCTTTCTATATTTCAATCCGTAACTACGTATTAAACACCTTAAAGAATTTAGTTATTCTACAACCTGTAAGTACTTTCAACTAGTTTAAATAATTTAAAGAATGCTTATTGTATTATTTAGTTTTGATGACAAATTTTGCGCTTATTTTGAAAACTTTAATGAAAAATACTTAAAATTTTTTGCAATTTATTCTTATTCTGCTAAGGGGAATTTAAACTAGTCAGAATCTACGCCTACGACCACTAAGTAACTCGCAATCCGAGAAATTTAGTAAAATTACACAACTATCTAAAAAGTATAATATCTACTTGGTATTTCAACCTAATTTAAATGTTTTTTTTTTTTATTTACTAATTCATTAGTTAAGAAAAAATTTACATTCTGAACACACGCGGTTAGTTTATTTAGACGTCCGAATAAACATGGACATCTGTTTGCTTGTTTACATTACAAATAAATCCCGAATAATTATGTTAGGTTTATGTGGTAACTGACCACGGAAACCAACCACAAACCATAATACCGGTTAATGTTATAATATTAAATCAGTTTTCATAATAGTAGTTTTTAATAATAAAGCTTATGGCTTTTATTAATAATATGTAAAGAACCACAAAACATTTCTTCTAAATAAAAGTAAAGTAAAGTAAAGGTCTTATTTTACAAGGCGAAGTTAGGACTAAGAAGCCTTCTCTAACACTTAACCAGGGGACTAACAGCTTAAAGGTGACTTCCGAACCACCACCAATGGCCGGGCAAGCGGACTGCTTGCAAGGACAGGGTGGATCAGCGGTCGCCCATCCAAGCAGCAAGCACGCTCGACGTTGCTTGATCCGGTTATCTTGCGATAACCCTAAAAAAAACCCTAAATAAAATCCTATAGAAACATAAAAAGAATATAAAGGAGGATAGTATGAAATAGGTTACGGTTTATCAATGAAACAGATTGGCTGAACATAAAGTACAACAGATGATTGTGAAATCAGCACAGTTGTGTAAACCGTACAAAATGTTTTATCGAAAACCAATTGAGTTCCACCATTGGAACTTTATTAATCCATGCCAGAGAATCAGGTACTACACAATGGAAAATGAAAATGATTTAGTTTGTAGAAAGAGCTTTATGCAAATCATAAGTATTTCTCCTGACAAGTGATTCTCAGTAATATTGTGAGGAATGTTTTAACAATATAATAACTCCTTAATATTTAAGTAACAACAAAGAGTGATAATCTCATGCAATTAAGAATATATTTATGAATTATTCCTAAGAATCTTCTTTGAGCATCAATATCATTTCAAGGAACCATAAAAATCGGTACATTGAAGAAACATAGCTCTGCTTTAGATACATTGCAACTGTCCTCACTGTAGTATATTAAGGTAAAACCTCTGCATAACTCCATCAAGCATAACCCCAGAGGCTAAAACCATCTCCTTGTTAAAATATACATTTGTTATACATAATGTTACGGGTATGCTTAAATGAATCACTTGGCAAGTATTAAATCATCCAAATATTTAATTTTCATATAAATATATGTAAATGTACTATTTGCATACCTCAAGCTATGCTCGCTTTAAATCAATTAATTTTTGATGACCGGGCACTATTTTATGCTGCCACAATACCATTATTAACTATATTGTGTATCGTTTTACACACGAGTTTATTTAACACTTATCAGTAAAAAAATGTCAAGATCACGAGTATTACTACTAATTCTATAACTTGAAAAATTAACTTCCGTAGCTCAACTTTATTGCTGGGAAGCTACAGCTCTTTATAATGATATTGGCGTTTGGAGAACATTAACATTCGAGAACTTAAAAGACCTAGACATTGTTTTAAATTTAAAATGCATGAATAGCAAAACATAAATTATTTGTTATAAATCTTCTTGCCAGTCATACATTCGGACACTTTTGTTGTTAAATACAATAAATACGATTACATGAAAAGATTATCTTTATATATTATAACCGGTGCAATAAAGCAAAATAAATCATGTAACACGTGATTTATATCTAAAGCTAGGGATTTAAAACAGAAAGTGGGTTAATAAACTTTAAAGTCCAGGTTATTCTGCAGTCTGTTCATGGAATGTCTCCGGGGTTTTAAGAAGACAGCGAACCCGCCCTGTACCGCTGTGCTTCTATTACTGCTGCCATGTTTAAACCTTCAAGACTTCATTACCCCTGCAGGGCGCAATCTTGATCTACATATGCATTCAAATAAAAATATACTATAATGAATAATATAATAGGAGCAACATTGATAGTTGTATGAGTTAAACTTTTTCCTCCCAATAGGTGAATAGAGTTTAATTCGTGTATATTATTGTTTCATACTTTATTTTTGTTTTATAAATATGAAGGGTTAGCTCTTGCAAATAAATTTAAAACAAACACACACACACACACACACACACACACACACACACACACACACACACATATATATATATATATATATATATATACATATTTTATTTACAAATTTGATTGTGTATTCATTGAAAAAAGTTACTTTAATAGAAGTTGACATAGTTATTACAATTTTCTATATTGTTATGGAAATGGAAGTGACGATGGCCAAGCGGTATAGGATATCGGAATTCTGAATTATTACTTGAATATATAAACGTTGCAAACATAGGAGAAACGTAATCCCTTTAAAACTAAAACTTAAATCTCTTTAAAAATAGACTTTAGTGCTTTATAAATAATTTTTTTAAATAAATTATGTTATTTATTTGAATAAAAACCTCTACATAAACAACGTTTGTAGTATTAAAATTTAAAAAAACTGTCTTTTCCAAATTAAACAATCTGTGCAACATTATTCATTTAAAAGGGTTAAAAGCGATATATTAAAGGAGGGTTAAAGAGTAATGGTTGAAAAGTAAATATTGAGTTCTGTTCCATTTTACTTTACGCTTAATAAAAAATCTGAAGTCTAACGCAGAATCAGCCGAATGTTAAATATAGCTGAATTTAAAATTCCTATTTAATCAACCCTTCCCACCTTAGCAATGTTATATTATGTAGTAACAAAGTTGCCTCTAGAGGTTTTGTATGGAAGACTAAGGCCATAAATGGTAATCATACGTTGATATATGAGAATAAAAATGATGAATAAATGTAATTTATAATTTTCTATACTAACATATAATAAAATATCTTCCAGTGTCTATGTTGGATGAAATAAAATATTATTCTAGCGGTATACAATGTAATTCATTTTATATAATAAGTTTGCATTGTTAATAAATGTGTTGTACTTGTAGCATTAACTTAATTCTGCTTTCATACCTTTTTAATAACAATAAATACTTATATTTGGTACTTGAATTAGTTATTATAGATATCTAACTTGCTCCCTCTCCCACACAATATTAAGCATACGGCCCTGATAGAATGTGCTCTAGCATGACTATGTGTAATGTTGCTATCAATCCTGGACTATCTCTCAGTCAAAACCAGATCTAAGTCCTCAGTTACAAGTAGTCAATTAATTCCAACTGACCCACGTTGGACCCCAACGGTCGCTTGACCCCATTCATTGGCCAGCGGTTACGAGTAAGTGGGATTATCATTATAGGTCTGCAGTGCATTTTGAAGTCTTATTACAAAACGTAATAAAAACTTTTCCCCTGGTAATAGTTGGCTGCTCAGATTTATTTCAAAGAATCTCTGTTATCGTATTAATTCTTTACAAATCATTTGTCGTATGATAAATGAGTTTGAAAAGTTAACATTGCATATTTCATCAAAGTTTTATCACGACACATAAGGATTTTACTGCTTGTAATTAGTAAATAAAAATATAGTATTAAAGAAATTAAAATAGATAATAATATTTATTAGAACTTGAGGACATGACAAGATGAAACATTAAGATATTCAAAATCATAACTAATTCATATTGTGTATTTTTCGAACATTGAACAAATTATAAACTATTCATAAAACATTTTAAATACTTAAAAATATAAAAAATAGATATATGTAAAAATATGTAAAAAATAGATAAGAAATAATATTTACTGAAAGCTAAAAATTTATTTTTATAGATATAGATTTTAAGATCGTTAGAAGGATATAATAAATTATACAATACGAAAATAATATTATATATGATATGATATTATAAATGATATTATCAGATTTGAATATATGATATTATATTTCAAATAAGTAATCACAGATAAGTCCCTAATATATAATACTTTAAACTGCAGTTGGAAATAAATAAATATATAAATAATCCTGCAATCTAAAATATGACAGAGATATAAGCAGTAAGTTACATTATTACTTTTGTGAGAGACTATTACTCCAAAAATCGAGTCGTAATATAAGAACAACTAATGGTCCTTATTTGAAGAGGATTGGAGATAATATGGTAATATGGTCTTTATAATTAAAAAGTAACTACAGGCAGTAACACTTGATACATTACATTAGACTGTAAACATTAATTAAATGCGATTTTATAAACAAAGCAGTTTTATATTTAATGAGCTACGATTTCTTACTAGAATTTCAAAACACATAAGAATCTAAAACACAAGTAATTTTTTGGAGAAGCTTAAGTTACAAAAGAGTATTATTATTTTTGAAAAGGAAATAGTAAATGTTAATGAGACTCTTTAGTGCCAACTACACAGCCCCAGTGACCCCGCCATGTCCCTCAGCAAATATTTTAACATTCAGCAGCTATTTCAATACCAAAGGGAGACTGTCAGACATTTGCAACTAACTCATTGCTAGACTTCCATCGTCATTATTGCAAAGCCTTGGATCTTTAAGACCTTCTTTATTAGCTGTTTAATAAGAGGAAACAATGCTTGTGTAGTATAACCAAGTGTGCTCCGACAAAAAATGTTCCATACTCTGCTTATTAGTTGTAACAAACAACATATTTTTGTATGAATATCATAATTTTAAAACACGTAGGTTTTGAATTAGCACTTAAAGTAAATCTGATAAAACCTAGCAGTTGCAACAAGTAATCAAGGATTATTCAAATATCACTACAAAACCTTAGCCAGTCATTCCATAGATAGAGCCAAAAAGTAATGCAAGCAATGTTCTGTCAGTCTGTTCATGTTAAAAAACTCAAAGTTTTAAATTATATATATATATACATACATATATATATTGTATATATATATATCTTTATATATATATTTCTTGTGTGCGTGTGTATGTTACTTAACTTCTCCTAAACGGGTGGACCGATTTTAATGAAACTTTTGTGTGTGTCTTCAGGTGGATCCGAGAATGGTTTAGATTCATAATCCAGTCCAATTTTTTAATAGTTTATTTTAATTCATTTTTTAATAATAAATTGTTGTTGATGGTGGAGTGTTTTACATTGGATCCGCCAGACTGCGCCACGACACGTAATACAAAGTGAACTGTTACTTAACAAACTGTGAATATTTTCAGCTGAAGTTCATCAAAGAGGCAGAAACATTTGTTCACATTTAAAATTTAGAAAGTTCATATTTTAAATTTGTAAAGTGCTTGATCAGTAGTGTAAAGCAGATTGCAAAGATGAAATTTCACCAATTGTTCTATGTAAACATTATAATATTACAACACAGCCATAATATGTTTCTATTTTAATTTCTAGGTTGTCTCGACTGTTGTGCTGCTATCAAATTTGTGTGTTGCTTTGTAACATCGTGTAGCCTAATTATTGTGCTAAGTGTTAATTGTAATAATACATTAATAGAGAGTGAAGATATTTGAAGTGCATAACAAACTATAGTTAATTTATTGAAGTTATTGTACTCATGTTGCAAATTTATTGAAGTGAGTATATTGGTCGCATACCTCAAATAACCTAAGTAGCATACAAATCAAAAGGTTGTGTTTCTATGTGTGAATATTGTTAACAGTTTAGATAATCAAGTTTTAAACTAATTGGATTTAAAATTAATTTGTTGTAATTTACATTTTTTAATCTGCAATCAGAATTGGTTCACATAAGTTCAAATTAAGAAGCATACAAATCAAATGTGTAAATAACTACTTATTGTTAATAGTGTAGGAATTGGTTTTAAATTAAAATTCTCTTGGCCAGTTCCGATGGTGTACTGTAATATTAAATTACTAATTTTTATAACAAGTATATCTTTTTAATTTACAAGTTAATTTATCGTAATGCTATTGAATGTACAATATTTTTTGTTAATCCTTCAGGAGTGTACATAAACAAATTAGATGGTTTTCCGATAGGGCTGAATTATAATAAGTGCCTCCATCACAATCGAATTATTTGATATTTCTGAATAGCCTATCCAAACTACTATTCAAATTGGATTATAGTTATTTAATAGCTGAAGTATAATAAGCAGCCACCATCACAATCGAATTATTGATATTCTGAATAGCCTATCCAAACTACTGAATTTCATTATAGTTATTTATTCGGTCAAATTTAATAAAATTTTTAATTATAAATAGTTGTTGATGCTGGAGTGTTTTATATTGGATCCGACAGACTGCGCTACGACACGTAATACAAAGTGAACTGATACTTAACAGCTGTGAATATTTTCAGCTGAAGTTAACCAAAGAGGCAGAAACATTTGTTTACATTTAGATTACATTATTATAAAGTGCTTGATTAGTAGTCTAATGCAGATTGCAAAGTTAAATTTTCACCAATTGTTCTATGTAAACATTATAATAGTACAACACAGCCATACGTTTCAATCAATAATAGTCTTGAAAGCATACAGTAAGCATAAACATATAAAAATAACACCACTTTCTTATTTCAATATATTCTGTACTCTCTTTGGAGGATAGAGATTATCTAGATATAAAATTGGAAGTTTTAGCTTTTAACTGATAATTGGCAGTTTGTGCTGCTATCAATGTGTGTGTGTTGTTTTGTAAGGTTCATGTTTCAAAAAGTAAATCAGCAAATAACATTAAAATATAATAGAATGAAGTTATAAAAAGTGTACTACGTGGCCGCGTTATAAGTTTTAAAAGCCAACAGGCAAAAAGAAGAAAATAAAAAATAAAACATCGTGTGTAATTATTGTGAGTGAGTGCTAAAATTGTAATAGTACATGAATAGAGATTATTGGTTGCATTACCTCAAATAACCTAAGTAGCATACAAATCAAAAGGTTGTGTTTCTATGTGTGAATAACTATTGTTAACATTTTAGATAATCAAGTTTTAAACTAATGGATTTAAAATAATTTGTTGTAATTTACATTTTTAATCTGCAGTCAAAATTGGTCAGATAAGTCAAATTAAGTAGCATACAAATCACATGTGTGAATAACTATTGTTAATAGTGTAGGAATTGGTTTTAAATTAAATTCTGTTGGCCATTTCTGATTACTATACTGTAATTTTAAAATAAACTATAATGAAATTCGGGTAGTTTAGATAGGCTAATCAGGAATATCAATAGAGGTTATCCAGATATAAAATTGGCAGTTTTATTAAAATACACTTTTAACTGAAATTCCTAAATATTAAGTGTGCAAGCGATTGATCAGTTAATTTTTTGTTTTTAAATAAATTGTTTTTTTATCTTGGTATGTTTTAAAATTGGATCCAGCAGAATGCGCTACGATCGCAGTTTCAAATGTTTTTCTATTTTAATTCCTGGTTTTCCCAACAGTTTTTGCTGCTACCAAATTTGTGTGTTGTTTTGTATCATCGTGTAATTATTGTGTGAGTGCTATTTGTAATATAAAATTAATAGAGAATCACATGTGTCAATAACTATTGTTAATAATGTAGAAATTGGTTTTTAAATTAAATTCTGTTGGCCAGTTTCGGTAGTATACTGTAATTTTAAATAACTATAATGTAATTCAGTAGTTTAGATAGACTAATCAGAAATATCAATAAGTTGATTGTGATGGTGGCCGCTTATTATACTTCAGTCTTTAAATAACTATAATCTAATTCGGATCGTCATTTTAGTAGTTTAGATAGGCTATCAGAAATATCAATAATTCAATTGAAATCGTGGCCGCTTATTATACTTCAGCCTTTAAATAACTCTAATCTAATTCGGATCGTCATTTTAGTAGTTTAGATAGGCTATTTCAGATAAATCAATAATTCGATTGTGATGGTGGCCACTTATTGTACTTCAGACCTGTAGGGAATACTTATTTAGTATTTTTAGATACCGTAGTTACGTTGTTATACATTTATATCTAGAAGTTACTTAATTAAAATTACTTATTCAATAAGTTACTCATATTCATTGTGTACTATTATACAGAATTTTATTTTTACTGAAAAATGCCACGTCTTCGTGGAAGTGGACGAATTCAATCATGTGATTTTATATGCTACTTAATTTGAACTTATGTGACCAAACTGTTAACAATAGTTATTCACACATAGAAACACAACATTTTGATTTGTATGCTACTTAGGTTATGCGACCAATATTACTCACTTCGTTCAATAAATTTTCAAAATTAGTTCAATAACTTCAATAAATATCTATAGTTTTTTTATGTACTTCAAACATTTTCAATCTCTATTAATGTAATATTACAATTAGCACTCACACAATAATTACACGATGTTACAAACAACACACATATTGATAGCAGCACAAAACTGTCAGGAAAACCTGGAATTAAAATATAAAAACATTTGAAACTGTGATCGTAGCGCATTCTGCTGGGATACAATGTAAAACATTCCAAGATGGTCCACCATTTAGGAGGAGTTCAGCTCCACACACACGCACACAAGAAATATAAATATAAAGATAATGAAATTCGGTAGTTTAGATAGGCTAATTAGAAATATCAATAATTTGATTGCGATGTTGGCCACTTATTATAATTCAGCCTTTAAATAACTATAATCTAATCCAGTTCGTCATTTTAGTAGTTTAGATAGGCTATTCAGAAATATCTATAATTCGATTGTGATGGTGGCTACTTATTATACTTCAGACTTATCGGAAAATCATCTAAATTTGTTTGTGTATACTCCTGAAGGATTAACAAAAAATATTGTACATTCAATGGCATTACGATAAATTAAGGTGTAAATTGAAAAAAATATACCTGTTATAAAATAGTTTGTTTAAACTTTTTTACCTTCAAATTAAGTAAGTTCTCATTTAAAACATCCTCTACATTTCACATCACTCATGTTATACTCACACACTATCGGTTGGTCGAAGTGTGATTTAAATGTACATGTGATGAAGTTAGATATTGTAATAACTTTTTAATAGACATTTTTATCAAAACAGCCCCAGATTGTTACAGATTAATCAAAGTTTAAAATTTTCGAATTAAAGACGTGTGCAAAGGACAACGTCTGTCGGGTCTGCTAGTATATATATATATATATATATTATATTATATATATATATAATATATATATATATATATATATATAAATATATATATATATATAAATTAAATACCAACTTAAATATCAATTTAATTTACTAGACAAAATATCGTAGAATCCTTTTTGTATGTTTTTTTTAATATTTCAATTCGTAACCTAATATTGCTAATTAACGATATAAATTAAATTCATGAGATAAAAAGATTAAATTAAATGGATCTCAATGTGTTTGAAAAAGCACTTGTGCATTAAAATCGCAAGGGCTTAATAAAAAGTTTACTTTTGACACATTTTTGCTTTATATTGAAATTTCAATTTCATACAGATATGAGTGTTGCTATAGCACTTAAAAAACCTAATTATAGGAGAAGATACCGATAAGACAATATTAAATTTTAATTATAATATTAATTAGATGAAACTTTCAATCATATGTACAAACTAAATTCAATTAAAAGGAATTTCCCTTTCCGATCTTCCACTTAGAATTATCAGGTAGCCGAATTACGTAAACTTTTACGGAAGAAGTAGGTTTCTTAAACCTGCATGTTAGGATAATAATCCTAATATTTGCTCTAAGCGTTTATAACTGCTAATTATAATATTTGTTTTCTTAACTAAGCTGTTCAATATTTAAGTCCATGTAATATTTTTCTAAATCATTATCACATGTAATGTATGTGAATTCAGCTGAAATAGAAGTTTTTTGATGTGTATGAAGGCATTACCTTATGTTAATCTACGATATATTTTTATTTTAGTTGAATTGTATATAAACTCTTGTGATATAAGTTTCAGTTATTGGTTTTAATAACACTTATCACTAAAAAGTTTCTACTATATTTTTATTTTAATTCAGTAAACAATTAAGCGGTATTCATAAATCGAAACTAAACAGATCACTAAAAGTGATTAATCGTTTAATTGTTTTTAAATTCAATTCGCTGGAATGATTGGCTATAAAACGTTATGTGAGCAACAAACGAAAATAAATTTACGACTCAATCATGTGATGATGCAGCTGCTTGGTTATTGTTCGTTGTTCTAAATTAGTTTGAGCGTTAATTTTGAAAACATAAACTCTTAAATAAATATATGAGTATAAACCATTGATGAATGTTGATATACATTGAATTTTAACGGAAATAATATTAATAAAAACCGGTAAAATAAGTTCGTTTACCTTATTAAAATATCCATTGTATTTTGGTAAGTATTTTTGTATGTACCAAGTTATTATCCTTAATTGATATAATATACACCAGTTATCTCTACTCAGACTTTAACAATGCGAGCCATCTCACCGTTTAAACTATTTATCACCTGGAGCTACGTACTTGCAAACACAAAGCAGGCTTCCTTTGATTTTTAATTGAATACTGGAAGTTTAAATATTGTGCTGTAATTTAAAATATAATTAAAATTATGGAAACTAACTTCTAAACTTTCATTATCATTTTTACTTATAAATTATTATACTTAAAGACAAGAAAACAGCATACCACACCCAATGTCACGTAATATACTTCGCTGAAGTTGCATGCAAAAAATTGACGTGTTAGCGTCATGTTAAAATATATATCGCATTCTATTTAACGGTATTAAAGATGTCAAGTTCTCCATTTTAAGTTAGTGGCGGACGAACAACTGAAGCCTGCGCACAATCTGAATACCCATGCAGGTTTTATTCCTTATTAATTATATAATTAATGTCTTAGCTGGATAACTAGTAAAACTATTGTTTTCAAAATAATTCTGTTTAGTGCATTATTGTTGTAATTGTTAAGTGTATTTCATGTACAGTTACTGGAATAAAAATTTCAATCATTCATACGATGCGATATGGTTGTATTTTTTTTTTTTTGACTTCTTTAAAGGTAAGATCGAGTTACATTATGGTACATGTCACTACATGAAATATAGCTGAGCGTTAGGAAAATATTTAAATTGGCATTTAGGGGTATCATGATTGGAACGATAAGGGCGCAGATTACATAAATGCGTAAACAAACTGAGTAAGATCATATGCCAATTTTCTACATTCCAACATATTAACACATGCAGATATAAACTTGAAATGTTGCATACAATCTTAGCTAAGAGCTGTACTCCTACATTGTACAAATATTGAGTCAGCTTCATTTTAACTTCAGTTCAGTGTGGCGTGTAAAATATGACGTCACGGACTTGACTGCTGGAATGTGGAGCCTACCCCATCCGAAGAGATACAACAATTTGATAACAAGGAAGTTCTCTAGATTGATTTCAAACCATATATACTTAGACCAAAAATTTTATATAGTTGAAGAGGGTTTCTCAATTCACACTTCTATGTTTTAGACACATATCAAATTAAGGTGGAGGTACCTAATTTTCTACAAAAAATGTAGGTATGGTACACAAATAATTTTGAAACAACCCTTCCTACTATAGCTACGTCCTATAATGTGTTATATACGAAGTTTTTACAGTTATTGCATATATGACATATGTAATCATTATCAGTGGTGTATACTCAACATCTTATTGTATTTGAAGCTATATTACAAGCATAACGCAGACTTACTTGTGCTATTGGTTACAGATTTTTAAATAGAATGAACTGTAATCTGGAAATATAATATATTTATATATACGTATATATATATGTAAAAAAAAATAAAAAAAATATATATATCTATATATATATATATATTATATATATATATATATATATATATATATACTGATATAACACATTATAGGACGTAGCTATAGTAAGAAGGGTTGTTTCAAAATTATTTGTGCATTTATATATATATATATATATATAAACATATTTACATACATATGTAAATAAAAACAAAACGTATCTTGTTGTATTGTGGAATGTTAATCTTCCTCTTGCTTTAATTAACATTCGAAAACATTGTTACATTTATTTGTCTTTTTCTGTTCTTTTGTACACTAAATTACGTTATGTTTTTACATTGGTAAATGTATGCTACTACCTGATCTAAGGTTATGTTTCCGAATTTGAAATAATTAACTACGTTGAAACTAAGTACAAACAGTTCATTTTAATAACGCGATTAAGTGATTCATGGGATTGATACAGATTATTTACTTGTGTGGGCCATCGTGATAGTGTAAAAATAAGTCCTCGATAAAACTGTCGTTTATACATATTAGAAAAAAGAAACATTAGCACAGAAACAGGTAGTTTAGTTGGAGTAGATATCATTAAACATTTGTAAATATAAAGGTATTCCTTCAGTATTCTGATTATTTCCCAGTGTAAGCAAACGTAACCTATTTTCAACCTTTAAACTCTAAGAATCCGTGTTGTTTTAAATGAGTCGTTGCGGGTGGACCTAGTGTTATTAGCGTTAAACTAATGCAGTTTTATTTAAGCAAAAAGGACAGTTTTATTGAGGGATAAAGAATAATACAACTACAGAACAAGTTACAACTGTAGCGTGTAATAAGTAGAGTGTTTTGTAATTTATAGTAGGAAAAAGTTTTAAAACTAATCGTTGATATCAAATTTTAATTTAAACTTAGTATAACAATTTTAAATATGTATGGGATAAACTCCAATAAATTATATAAAGTTCCTCGAATCATTCTCTTCAAAAGATTTATTTGTGTCCGAGATGAGATGATATTGACTTTATTATCTTATTTGAATGGTGCGATCTTCAACTTCATCAAACTCACAATCTCAATTTCTCTTCTGTATCAAGAACTTTAATCAGTGCCAACAAAATAAACTCTCTAGAAATGTAACGACAGTCTTTATCTTTTTTACATTTGCATTTTCTTCGATAAAATTTCAACTTACAATATGACTAATTTGATGAAATATTAACAGGCGTATAAATAAGACTAGATATTAAACTCTTAAATTGTTTTCACGTTCACTGAAGTATGGTCATTATCTCATGAAGAACAGGCTGCAAACAAATTCAATGTGTGTAATTATCAACTTAGCAAAATCAAATATTCAAAATATACTATATAATAAGTATAATTCAATTCAATCAGTAAAGATAGTTGTTTAGTAGTTATGTTTATTACCAAATTTTATGAGGGGAAACATTTCAGTTGTGAAATCAAACATGATATTGGAGGCGATATTTTAATTTAGATTATAGCTAGTTCTGCTCGTACTGTGGAATGTTTAATTAGTAAATTGAATCATGGTCATTTATATAGAAAACAAAGAGACAGCTAAACGAGGTAAGCTTAATAAAACATTAAATTTACATTGTTATTTTACTAGACGAAAAATATCCCTGTAAGGATTATCTTACACATTGTACAGTTACAGATTTAATCACATTCGCTCTTTTATAATGTGCTAATGAAAGCGTTCAAACGGCCGTTTCAAATGTGGGAAGTAATTGGCTACTTGTAACTAAGGACGAGAGTCAGGTCTGGGTTTGACTGAGTGCTAGTAGGATTGATGACTACATTACATTCTCTTGTGCTGGATCTCATTTGAGTAGTAGTTAAGAACATAAAAAAATAATTACCATTACACAAGTTATGATTTAACCAAACCACGTGTTGCGTAACTGGAATAACTGAATTATTATTCATAATTGTCATAGCTCATTTCATTATCGATATTGCCTGCAGAAAGATACATGAACGGACAGACAACCATACAGTGAATGAGATTTTTCAACTCCTCGACAGATAAAACCAAGTCATACGCCTCAATTCCATGGATAGACATGCACCGTCATAGAAATAATGTATGCATATGTAGAAATGAGTTTTCTTGAAAAAGTACAACTCTATACGTAATTTCGTAGCATCTCTCTCTCTCTCTCTCTCTCTATATATATATATATATATATATATATATATATATATATATATATAGAGAGAGAGAGAGATATAAGCTGCATATATATTATTTATTTCAAGAATATTCTTATTATATATTTATAAATTATTGTTATTAGGTATTAATTATAGTTTTTGGTTCATATTAAAAATGGAAGTTGTAATATTATTCTGTGTTATGATTGTATAATTATATTTTTATTTATTTATATTTAGAAGTATCATATTTATAATTTTTTTGTGTTTTGTTTAATTTAATGTATTTAGTAAGGTAGATTAGTGTTAGTATTAATTTGGTTAATATTTGTGAATAATTATTGATCAGACAGGTTAAGTGTAAGAAAGGGCCATGAGGCCCTAACTTTGCCTGTTGAAATAAAGGAATTTTCATTTCATATCATTTCATTTCATCTCTACACGAAATTGAATATTTCAACCCTCGAGCTTGATGAGCTTCCCTGAAGCTCTGCCTATTAATCAAACATATATAATTCGTATTGACTATTTAAAATGTGTACACTAAACTTCAAACTCATTAGGTTGAACATTTGTGCGATACAAAACCATCAGTTCCTCATATCTCTTCCTAGGATATTACAATAAAATACGAATTTTGAAATTATTGAATAAAGTAAAACTGCTGTTTGATTTTGATTCAATTCTCTTTAATGACGTAGTATTGTAAAAACAATCATAACTATCGTTTCCGATTTTGTTACACCAGCAGTTTAAGGCACATTTATAAAAAGCTATTAAACTATATTCTATTAAATATATCAAATCTTATTAGTATGTCTTTAAATTTGAATTCAATTGTAAGAATTAAAGCTACTCGATTTAATAAATTTATATCCAACTATGTAATCATAAATTAATTATATTATCATAAAAATATGTATGATATCAGAGGTCTTATAAACTAAAATACATAACACCTATAGCTGGTTAATATTCAATAATATATGAAACCGTGAATTATTGCATACCAGTATAGAACTGTTAACATCGTGTTAGACAGCCTAGTCATTAAATTATAATGAAATCAGTAGCGGACATGTACATGCCATACTACTAGATAATGTATCTATCTTGTTTACATTACGAGGTCATCCTACACAAATTGTAACTAGGGTACATTGGATGAGTTCCCACATTTAACTGCAGTTCTCTGATTCACAATGCAACAGCTCTGGAGTTAATTGCTCTGTTTACATAATGATTTGATCTGAATTCAGCTCTGCACCGTGATATTGGATTTATATGCTTAGTAATAATAAGACTTGAATTAACTTCTTATTCATGACACAATGTGCATCTTTATATGTGCTACTTAATTTAATAATCGTTACATTCATAATATTGAAGACCATAAGAACAAGCTTAACAAAATAATAATATTGCTTTTATTTCAAATGTAACCTTGTTAATATTGGGATTTGCTATAGCACACTTTAAAACAATGTCAGTATCCATGAATGCATGAGGTCAATTACGGTATTGAAGAGTTCGTTCGTGCAAAATATTCTACGAAACTTCAATTAATTCACTAAAGTAATCTGTTGATATACGTCGTGGCGCTTCAAAGTATTAATGAAGTAGCTTGAACTTGAATGAATATTGAGATCCTCGATATAAAAAACAAATGCCAATTCTTCCGAGAAACATATTAAGGTAAATATCTGGAAGCTACTGTCACGCGTGTCTCACATTAGGAACGTTAAATTACAAGTAAGAGGGAAAACTTACACATAGTTTAGTCTATTTTTCTCTGCCAACTGGCTAAACGTCACTAAACTTTGGAAAAGATCGGTAGGTGTCTGTACGGGCCGATAGAAACTGGACCATAAACAGGGGTTGAAATGGTTTCCTTGTATACAATTTCTTACGGCCCATTC
The DNA here is from genome assembly GCF_021130785.1 of Homalodisca vitripennis. NCBI lineage: Eukaryota > Metazoa > Arthropoda > Insecta > Hemiptera > Cicadellidae > Homalodisca > Homalodisca vitripennis. Next base: position 113,535 of record NW_025777949.1, read on the forward strand.
TAGGATTTACCACAATCATGATCCTCCAGACTCACGTAGGCAGAGTATTCCCACTTTAGGAACAAGCAGAAATACTTATATTACACTCCACAGAAAAAGTTGTTCTATAAATATGTAAATTAAAAAGATAAAGTAGGCCGTAGAAACAACTGTAATAATTACTTTTAATTGCATATAGAAAGAGTACGTAAATGCCCAATAGTGCAGATCAAGCAAATAAAAATGAGGTCCATAGATCGATTTTTCTTGAGATAAACTTGTAAAAATAAACGCAAAGCCATCTTAGTGATAGCTATACAAAATTTACAAAAAATTAAAATTATTAATTTTCGATATAAAATACCCTAAATCACAGGTTTTACAAAATATCGAATTGAGGGACATGTGCATTGTAGAACTCTTTTTGGCTGAAAGTTGGCGAATGCTATCACTGGAAGGGCTGATAATTCGTATCTATCTATACCTGTCTGTTCACGCGATATCTCGAAATATAATAATTGAGATATAGATTTAAAAAATTTGCATGAGGCTTCATTTATATACATGAAACACTGAGTTCAAAAGTAAATGTCTCTCCGTAGGACATTGCTGAGCGTTAGTAAATACTTTTACATGTGGGTAAATATGATTGTACGAGAAAAGTCAGAATACATAATTATTTAATAAAACAGAGTAAAATCAAAAGTTTTTACTAAAGCTTATATACTGTGTTATCTGAAAGACATATCGTGAGTGAAATGAGCTATATACATTTCAAGTATTTAACGTACAATCTAAATGAATTCTGTTACGCAACACGTAGGTAATGGCTTGTTACTAGGCCTTTTATTGTTAATACTCCAACAACAAATTATTCAATAAATATTCAAAGTATGAGGAAAAAGAGATAATATTTATTTTTTATTCGTTGTATAAATAACGACATGGAAACATGGATAATAACAAAAAAGCAAATTGTTTTTGACGAAATTTATAAATGTTTACTAGAACAATAAGATATATTAAGGAACTGATATATAAGAAAATACTATATTAGTATGTGTTGATAATGGCACTTTCAATATGCCTAGCTGTTACATTTCTTAAGTTTACATTTTTGCAGATTCTTTTAAGGGGAACAGACAATTTAGTCAATGCCCAGTTTACGAAATTTGATGACTCAAATGCTAATATAATTTTCTTTGTCTGATATCCCATATATTTTATTTTTTTTTTAAACAATCGTTTCTCTCCAGTACTTACAGTGTACAGGAACAAGTTTAAATTAAACCAAAATGTTTTGAGAGATACTTCCAACTGTAAGAAATGAAAACTGTTAATAATACTGTTATACAAACATTATTAAGAGTGGGTGTGAAAAAAAAAATAATCTTGAACAATACACTTCTGTGTGGTTTTAACACCGGAGAAATCCAATTGTACACATGAGTAAGCCGGTAAGGAATCTGCTCATTGGTGCAGTTCTCTGATAAACCGCGTTCTTTATATTTATATGTGATCATTTTTGCAACACTTTCTTTCAGACTGGAACGTATTGCAAAATAAACAATAGCTCAACATAATTTCCAATGATTTATGTACTTACAAGAGTTTCGCTGTTTACTATCTAGATACAGTACATAGTAACTTAACATTTACTAATACTTAGTAACTTGTCACCATTGAAGTAAAAGTATAGCATCAATAACATTTTGATGAATATAATATTTTTAATAATAGAATATATAACACATAAAACAGGTACAGTTTCACTTCAAAACTTTATATTTGAATTTTTATTGCATAAGAGGTATACTAAAAGTACAAATTATATTTAGTGGTAAAGGGAGTATACTATTTAGTTAAAAACGAGACTTAATTCATTTAAAAAATTTGCCAATAAATTTGGTGGTAAAATTTTACCGCACTTTTTTGTAACTAATTTGTCAGCGAAGAAATTATCTGCAAAAAAGTATCGAAATATACGTTAGATTACTTGGAAAGACAAGATTAGATACGAAAAAGGAATTATAAGTAACAAACATTTTAATATATTTTAATATTCTTTCAGTAGTTGCCTTAATGTTTTGGGAAAGTCACCTAGATCTAGATGGTTGTATTATGCCAAAAAATCCTCCAGACTGCATCGATTTAAGGCATTTCTCTAAAGTTCATGCGCATTCAAGTGAAATAATCTCTAGACCCTTTTCAAGGAGCTCGTTTTTACAATTTTGTTTTGTGTTTTCCTTTCATTCACCCACAACATTTCGCATTAAAGAGTTTGCATGATTATACCGTATTAAGGTATGCGTTACGTTTATACGAATGAAATCATTCGCTATGTGCGATTTTTGGAAAAGAGGTATTATCACTTATTAGTGGTATTTTAATACCAATACAGTAGAAACGGTGGGTCAGAAAAAGGATACGAATAATTTCCAACTACATAACAGATGGTATCGATGAAACATATGTAAAATTCGAACTAGTTCATTCTAATTTGTCATTAAATTAGTTAAAAATTTAAAATAGAATTCCGCTTGGAACGCATTTGAGTTTAGTAAAGGATTATTAACGCAAAAAAAGTAAAAGGTGGTCTTTGGTACTCAATATCACGTAAAGAAGGTTAAAAGAAAAGAAGTAAGATGATATATTGTATGATATGTACAAAAGAGTAGTGAATAATTACTTTAAACGTTTTAATAACAGTGAACATGTGAATACTACTAATCTCATAGTTCACGATTAATATACTTAAAACATAGTGGTGATACAAAATGAGATACATAATTTCCAACAATTTATTATTAACCAATATGAATGTTGTTAAACGTAAATTAGCCTATTAAATTGTGAATCACCTGATTTTGTAAAATAAAAGTACAAAAACATTGGGCGTAATTCCCTGAAATATTTCTTGATTTAATGACTATACATAGAGTTGTATAAAATACCACTTTAGCACACATTTATAACAAACTGTGAAATAAATATTCCTGCATAAGTTGTGCGTTTAATATATTAATAATTTATTTAAATAGAACCACCTGAAACGATACATCATATTGTTTTTAGACTATGATTTAAATTCATATATTTCAATTTTACATTTAAACTCTCAAGGTATTTATCGAATTAAAGTTATTGCGCTAATCTATCCTCAATTAATATCTCTTTAAAGTACTTTAAATAAAACTACTATTGTCAGCATTCATTAGCCTCAAACATATGTATAAATTCTAATATAGAAAGAGATCGTCATACTATGAGAAAATCTGATTTTAAGTAAAATTTCAATCTATGACAAATCTTTCCTGCTACTTAACCTATATATTTTATATAAACCTTGTCTTATCCATACACTTTTAAAATTCACTGGTAAACTACTGAAAAATCTGAGGTAAAGATTTGAAAAGCATTAATATTTCATTAACAAAATTAATGTTGTAATAAATGCGGCCCAAATAAGAGTATATATTCAGATTCACTCCAAATATTGCAGTAATAATATTTTGCAATAATCTTAATGCCGGGAGCAATAACATTATATTGGATTAAGTGAATATTATTGGATGTTATAATCTGTACATCATATTCTTTCGTTATTAGAAAAAAAATCCTTAATATTTTTATATAGTTTGTTGTATAACATTATTGTCTTTTACATTAAAAATACCTTGTACTTGAATGAAGCATCTTTGAGCATTGGAAAAAGGTTTGGATTATTATCACTAGTAAATGAATACAACGTTTTCCAATATTACTGTTTTATTTCACAAGGCCTTTCGGAATCAATGATTTGTCTGTTGATGATTTGCCTTGATCGCGAAAGGCCTTGCGCAGCAAAAAGTAATATTGGTATTGGAAAATGTCTTCATTTACTAGTGATACTACTTTATTCCTTGTACTTAATTAGGTAGGTATACAAATAGTGTTTTATTCAGTATTGTAGGTGTCGATTAAAACTGTATTTTATGTGGTTAACTAAATTTTCCGGGACAACTCCACTCTAGTTTAAAAGGCAAAAAATAATAATCTATTTTAACTTTTATATTTATAATTTATCACAATGAATTACTTGGTCTGAAGTTTTTACATAAAACCCCCCTGAAAATAACCAATGATAACTGGAAGACATTGCAATGTTCTTATCCATTTTAGAATGATTAGAGTTTAAGTTCAAAGACAAATATTTTTGGGTCCTGAAATCAGATAATGAAAAAGGTTATATGCGTGAGAGCATTTAGGATGTAAAATTCCAGAGTCCTATATAATGTAGTTTCAATCCAGAAGTGGACATTTTACGGTACACATTACTTAAAAGTGAGTTATTAATGAGGTTCAGAACAACGTATTGGTTGGCTGTTAATTTTGATCTATAGCACAAAAAGTATTTCTTGTTAAAATGGAATATATTTCACTCGACATAGTAGAAAATTAACTTCTAGTCATTGAATAGATGCTATGATAAATAAACTGAATACATGTTCTGATAAAGAAATTGAATGGGTGCTCTGATAAAGAAAATACATAAATAAATTGGACTAGACCATCTATTTCGGAATTAAAGCGTCCACTTTCGGCTACTATTATGGACTTGTAGTTCATGCTAGTTATGGTACCTGTAGTCTGTTAAGTTCATATATACATTAATCAAATTTCATCTTTCTCAGTCAGCTGGAAGGTGAAAAACTAAGTATGATTATTGATATATGATTATATATAGATATTGTAGCAAAATTTCTGAGACCTTAATACAAAATATGAGAAACTGAATAAATAATACATTAATTATTGTTAAATTAATCACATGTCTGCAACGAATGCGCTAGGTATTATAATTGTAAACTATATTTTATAATATTAAGCGGTAAAATTTAAATTTCTATATGGCAATATATTAGCAAAAAACAGAGTACCTTCATATTTCACTCATACGGGTTTTACTTATATACATAACTGACAAAAGCATAGTGTAATAGGTACTGTGATTACCGCAAGATCACTCAATTAAACAACGTGCTTGCAAGCAGCCCGCTTACCCAAGCACTGACATATGTTCAGGCGGCTAAGTATTGAAGTGTGCTTCTTAACTCTTAATTTGCCTCTTTCCATAAGATAGTGTATTCTTTACTTTATGAATTTTAGTGACGTATTCAAATATGTCAACACACAATCAAACGTCATAAGTGTTAGGACACGTGCTTAAAAGCGGTGTTTTAATATTGAAGGCAATAAATAATATCCCAAAGTTTAGGAGAGAAGTTTGTTAAACTGGCAGCTCAGAGACTAAAATTTAGAATATCCTCACATGACACGCCTGAAGCCTCTAATATCGACCTTGTTAATTATTAACCTTATTGGAACTTTCTGTGGCATGTTAAAATTATCATTTTCAACGTAGATCTAACATAATTCTAAGTCTCATGTAAATATGGGAGACAGAAATTCTTTATCTTAATGCTTTCGCAGTCTTAAGAGTTATTTCATAACTAAAATATTTGAAGATAATTTAATTGTTAACAAAGATTAAAATTTTAGAAAAGAAGAGGCTTTAAATTTTTATTTACGAAGGCTCGTAATGAGTATTACTTACGCAAAAAACATCTATTCCATGATAAGTTGCATACGCTTCTATGGTCATAGTTTAATAAGTTAAATTTTATGTAAATACTTTTAAATTTATTTAGTATATGACGAAAAACAAAGTTAATTCCTAAGAAACTGACTTTACACAAGAATGAAAGTTATAATAGCTATGTTAAACTAACTAGAGTTTTATTGCAACATGTAAATAAATAGAACGCTAATATTGCATTTTATAAGTTATTAGGAAGCCAAATAACGGGGCGCAATTTTATCAAGTCATTTTCCGATGTGCTCTAGAAATAATGGTAGTTGTGTAGGTTCTAGAGACTTAAAAATTTGTATCTAGTTATTTAGTCTAAGGACTAATCTCTTTTGACTTTGAGGCAAAAAGATGATGTGTATCTTCATAGGACCATCTGCATTTCTGTGTGGCAACTCTTAATAGAAAAGTCACAGACAGTTCAAACTTAGTGCATAGGTTAATATTTTCCCACGAAAACAGCTATACTTTATTTATGGTCATAAATTAAAAAGGCAATCTTTAAAACATTTCTGTCCGTGCGTATGTTATTTTGTTACTGATCGACACTCAATTGTGTGGGTTATTTAACTTTGAGCTTGTACTTAACTCAAATATATTATTAACATTTGTTAACCCTTATTTGTAACATATTACATTATACTCAGTATAAATACCTAACACAGATAATATCGTTGAGTATCGCTGTTCTAGTTAGGCAGTGCATATTTTCTGAAACAAGGCAGGTAGGACGACATCTGTTTGACATCTGTAAGGAAAATGATAGACATGTGTTTGTCTCTAACGAATACAGTGACATCTTCAGCAATTTGTGAGGTAATACGTCACAAATTCAGCCAACTAACATACGTGCACCTCCCAACCATTATGCGTTAAAATCAATCTCCTGTCTAATTAGTTCAAGCCTGAAATAATTAATTAAAGCTATATCAAAATAGAAATAAATTGAGCTATAGAATTAAAATTTTGCATGTAACGTAATATCCACACAGACAACGATGAATTTCTTAATGAACCCAAATTCTCTTCTGTCTGCTTGTAATTTTCACTTTGCGTGTCTTCTGTGACTTTAGCAAATCCTGTTACGTCACTATGGTCTAGCATTATCCTATTCTGTATAACTTTCAAATGAATAATTTATTTTTTAATGAATTTGAAAATGTCTAAACGTATATATTACGTTTAGTCTAAAATATTAACCTATGTCTAAATTTCAGAAAAATGGACACCTATAACCATGGTTACTGGTATTAATTGCGGTAGTAAGTAGGTATAAAAGACTGATTTAGTAATTAACTAAAAAAATAATTAATTGACTACATGTACCAGAGAGTACTCTCTGACATAGACTGAGTTGACTTGTTCGGAATTGAGGGCTACATTCTATACTCCAGTATTATAAAAGCATGCTGTCGCATCATTTTTATCGTAATTTGACATTAACGTAAAGTTATTAATAGTAATCTAGAAAATGCATTATTGCGTAGTGCAAGAATATAACTAAATTCGTGATTGGAATAAAACTTAATAAAACTCTATCCTACGTAATAAAAAACAAATATTTTACTTCTTTATTGTTACGTGGGCTCTCATCTTAATTACTTACTTTTCCCTTGAAACATCTAATACTGCTCCGGCCCAAAATATTAAACTTGGATCTATTTATTCGGCTGAGCAGTAGCAGATAACTTGACATTGGACATTGGGTAACCATGAAGGAAATGAGAAAATAGCTAAATAGATAAATTTGAAAAGAAATTCAATCCACCTGCGAGAGATTCTAACATATTTTATCCACGGAGACAAAAGATAGTAGACTGATTTTAATGTTTATAACATTTCTGTCATTGAACGTGCACTCCCACGTTTATCACCCACGTTAACTTAAAAAAAAACGTTAATTTGAACACTGCTTTAACTCATAGCTTACTGAACAGTAATGTGAATGTTTCAAGTGGCAATATATCTAGATAAAGATTTATCTTTAACACTTTGAATTCAGTATGTAACTTCATGTCTACTTAAAAGAGAATGAGTAGTACGTCCATCTATTAAGTCTGGCTCGACATCGTTAAAGCCTTCACTCGGTAGGCTAATACATTTCTCTTTTTCTGGCGAATGAATGTAAATATTTCTTCGCTTTGTGATTGTATGCCTTTCTTTCAGATATAATTTTAGAAAAATCTATAACAAAAAAACGCTAAGTGTTTTATATGCATTTTTCTGCGAAATCTGATACGTTACAAGTGGATTACCGTGTTCTAAACATTGAGATACTTAAAATGAATGTTAAATTTACGAGAAACTGTACTAAAAATAACAAATTTTTTTCTAAAACCGTACTTAACACCGAAACATGGGCGTGGATATTGAGGGTCACACTTGTTTTAAATGTAGATAATGTAATATTACCATATCGATTTGTGTAGTACCTGCCAATCAATGTTTGCAAATGTCTGGAAACTGTGTTTCATACTAGCTGAAATATTGAGGTCACAGCTGATGTATGGTAGATAAGCTAATGTTACCATACCGGTTAGTCTAGTTCCTGCCAAACTTTGATTGTAACTGTATGTGTTAAGGTGCCTCATACTTAGCCTCTAACCCATATTGCAATACAGTTTTTGTTTTGTCTTACCAGGTTAAATAAATAATGCTTCAAAAATACTGTTCAGCTTGTATTAAAAATCTAACAAGAAAAACAACATATTTATAAACAATTGATTAAATTTTATATTAAACATAATGAGAAATTTGCTTTATGGCCAAAATTTCGGTCGTAATAGGTTAGATGTTTGTCATTGTTTTTATGTGAAGTAACAACAACAGTGACGCCAATTACAAATTTGATAGTTAACGAGCGTAAGTTCCTGTAACTAAAAAAAGATCAAATATTCAATTATTAATTTTTAAAGATTAAAATAAAAATTCTCAAATGCAAATATTAGGTTTGCTCCTCGAAAAGAGTGTATTCAAAACGAAAGTATTACTATACTGTTAAGTTAAAAAAAAACGTTATGGGGGAGTGTGTTTAGTAATAATCATTCATATTTAAACAATTAGTCAGATAATGGATAACAGTTTTTAATAATAATACAGTAAAATTCTGATGTTTTCAAACTTTTTATCCTTAAATATTGTAATTCATGTAAAAAATTTAACTTTATGTTTATTTAGTCACTATACCAACTATAGCAGATTACTACGGTTCAGTTGCTAATTTACTAACTAAACAACACTTTACACTTTTTTGTTTTGGGTTTGTATGTTAAAATATATCTTTTTAAGTAACTTATTTAAATAATTAATAAATAGTGTTATGAACTGTTAAGTCAGCCATTGCTACGATATAACCAAATTTTGTAGTGTTTTAATCCAAATACACTATACAAAGTTTGCCAAATAATATGAAGTAGCCAAATGTGACGGATTATAATTGTAATGGATTAAAATTTATTCACTGGTTGTTAACTTGTTTTGCACAAACCTGATAATACTTTATAAAAATATTATTATGATTTAATTTTATTATTTTGATTTTAGTGACATCCATTCAGTCTCTTCCAATCTCTTGTATAAATTTTAACGAATTTTTATTAATAACTCTTATATAATAATACAAATAATTAAAAAAAGTATGATTATGCCAAATACATATTCAAAACTAGTATGAGATTGAAAATGAAACAAACTTAAAATCAACATCAGTAATTTGCTAATGTGAACATTCTAGTTAAAACTTCGAATATATTTCACAGATTAAATATTTGGTATTGGGGAAAACATTGTTAATGGTTATTCTAGATTCATATAATACGGGTGTGTCTAATAAAGGAGTAGTATTTGTCAACTTGTGTTATATCTGTGGAAGTGTTGTACCTGGATACTCTACCATTTTGTGCAAACCAAAATCTTTGCAAAATCTTACTGGTAACGAAATCAAGACTTTAAGTTGTATGTTCTTCATAATGCCTTCAACTGGAAGTAAAAAGAAAAGGGTATTAATAAATGCACCATTTAAAGTTTCACTCTTAATATTTATCATACAATTTTGAGGTTACCATTTTTATTATGGAAGTGCATTGTAAACACTTTTTGTACATTAAGCTAATACTTCTTACAGTTTGGATAAAAATTTCGATGGAAAAAGTGTAAGCGGTGGAATCATTTGCTTATCTTCATGTACACACCAGTGCTTCTATTCTTTAGTTTATCCTTCTAGCTGCTAATAAAAAATTGAGAAGTGTAACATTGCACGTTTTATATATAAAATACTCTTCCTGCTGATAAAAACGTAGTTTACTTACTTTTATAAAAACGTATTTTGATATTACAAACATTGTAGTACGAATTGTTGAGTATGTGTGCTCTTTTAACATATACTAATTTTGTTAAAATATGTTTCCATCCGTTTTTAGTCACTGCCAGGGATATCATGAAAGGTTTAATCAACTTTTTTAAAACTTTCGTCCATAAACTTCAAAAGCTTCTGACCAATATTGCGTTTTTAAAATTAAATCATCTAACTGTACGTTTTAAAATGTCTTATGATAGTGGTTACATTCTTCAATAAAGATTTCGTTTATGTATATGCTTAAAGTTGGCTTAACTTGAGTGAAACTGCCTTGTAAATGATAACATAATATTTAAAAGAGATTATTTTAGTTGTGTTTAAAAATATAGTGTAAGCAATGATTAAATTTTAAATTAAATGCACTATTTACAACAAAAGTTATATTTAGCCCGTTAATGCCAACAGTTTTTTAAATACAAACTTTTAAATCAAGTCATTGAATCATTGGTTTCACTTAAACATAGTTTTCAAAACAAGAGAAAAGTATTATCGTAGCTAAATGCTTGAAATTCAAAGCTTATTATAATAATACAATATTTAAATTTCTAATATTTTCTATGATGTATCAGAACTGACACCATTTAAAAGATTTTGCAGGCTTACATTAATTTTTTGTTAATACCAGGACTGATGAAACAGTAATAAATTTTAAGGTCATTATTTCAATTAATTATTTCTTTCTTTTAACATTTCTCTTGTAACAAATTTAAGATAAGGCACGTTTGGAAAAATGAAAAGATTTTAAAAATATATATGGCAAATATAATATTCGTAGCAAATAAAATATTATGCATTGCTTTTATTTTAAAAGCTACCCAGGAATAGGTTTTAAGAATTGAATCAGTCAGTAAAATATGACTAGTTGCGGGCTTAAAAGTAATAGCTATCGTTGCAGGATGAACATGATGTCTTTCTTTAACATTATGTCTTCTTTAACATGATACGAAGACGTTTATACGCTAAAATTTTTATTCACACTAATCTATAAATCTATTTCTTCTCTTGACTTTAATAGGAAAACAGTGACAAAAAATTGCATACTGAACAAAACTCATTGTAATAGTTTTTTATCAAACTTTTTGCTGTTTTTCTTACATAAACTTATTTATCAACTACAAAAAACACTGTTTTTTAAGTGTTTATAATAGTATATAAGAATTAGTAAACTACCCTTAAATAATCTTATTCATTATGACAATCAGTAATTTTTCAGAACTGCAATTCGTGTTTCAAATAATTTTTGAACAAACTAATTATAGATAGATAGTTAAATAAATGGTTTAGTTACAAAAATAAAATTTAAAAACATGTTGTAAACATAATTTTAAAATAAGCTGTGTGCCATAACTTAAGGGTATTTAATTAGATCTCAGATTTTTTTCAAATATGAGCATATTTAATGATTTTAAACCAAAATCTGTGGTTAAACTGAATCTTAATATTGCGTAAAATTAAAATGACAGTAAAACGACTAAAAATGTCAGTATACATATTTTAATATATGAATTATGTTGTTTTCGGTACAATGTTTATTTTCACAAATTGTATGATATTCATTTCCGTATGAAGCATAATAAATACTTTTCATAAACTTTATGTCTTTGAAAACTAATAATGGATTCAACTAATGAGTTTGGTATATTAAAAACTTTAATTTACTTGATACATGTTTTAGTAAAGAGCTTAAAAATATTTGTTTAAGTAGCAAGTGAAATCAAATTCACAATTGTAAAAACTTAAAACCTTACAGATAAAATCACAAAGTTTTTAAGAAAAAAGCTCTATTTCAAACGAAGAGCAAGATATAAAAAAAAAGGTTAAATAACAAAATTAAATACAAAACTTTCGTGTAATTAAAATAAATGTGCACATAATGGTAATGTCTTATAGTTAGTTATACAAACGTATTAAACTCAAATGGAATTTAATGATAGAGTTCAATATTAGGACATCTACTGCATTTCAGAACATTATTGAACTAAAGAAATTCTACAGGATATCAGAAGGAATTCACATTTTTTTAAACATACAGGGATAAACGTACAGGTGAGGTTGTTGTGCAGTTATTATTTTAAACTTTTCGCTTCCTGTTTTTCTTACTCGCTTTGTAGTCCTCAGTGTGTTATACAATACAGATGTACTGTATAAGGTGTGTCCATAAATTAGTCAATTAGTCATAAGTAGTTTATTTCCACCTTTGTTATTTCAGGTGGAAATAAGAAAAAGCTTTGGGTTAAATTACAGTAAAGTTTTTTATGTATTTACTGTTTTTAAATGCTTTTTGGGATGAGAAAGTTATATGGTAATAATGGTTTTCGTTATAAAAAGTAAAAACCGAGTTGTATAGATTACAGTGAGATTCAGATTATTATAATTAAAAACTATTAATAGGTGTCCTATGTGTGTTCTAGAATGCCAATGTCCAATTATAATCAGTCAATGTTGCATTTTAACAAGTGAACCTCCTTGCTTCCTTAAACATACACACGGGCAGACAGATGGTGATATAAGCTAGATAGTACTATACGTCATATGACGTGACTTATTTATTTTGACCTTAAAAATCAAATAACGTGAAGGTTGATAGATTAATTTATGGTCCACCCTGTATAGTGCTATGATGTAGGCGCTTATTGTTTCTAAATACCTGAATTTATATAATTTAAATTCTGGATTGCTGTGTGGACTTCAATGAGTAAAATATATTAAAGTGTACCATAGGTCATCTAGTTCTCGTTAAAACAAGAATAATGTTTTTGTTTATTTCGTATCACTTACAAAACGTCCACCACTTACCTTAATTTACAACGTCGTTATTTGAACGAACTCGTTATTGAATTCCAAAATTCAAATTTGTGCAATTATTATGGGAACAATTTTTAGAAAGAATACTTTAATTACAATAAATTAAGATTAGTTTACATACCAATACTATATAAGTGATTCTTCTTGATATTTTTCCCATGAGAAATGTTCGCCGACCTTTATTATATTACTGAATTACATGATTTTAGCAATAGAGGCTTGCGTGTGACACAAAACACGTCACGTGACTTATCACCCCACACATTGCCGCAGGTCGGCCTTTATTAGTCGAGAACATACGTTCAAACAAGCTTTAAAAATGAGCATCAGTTAACGTATGTTTTCATTTGAAAATGTCAATATTTGCATCCATGACGCTTTTATTCCAGCAACACCCTTTAAATTGAAACGGATAAAACAAATTATATTAGATAGCCGATAAATTTTGGGAAAATCATACTGAAGTTTTTGTGCTAGTTCTAGCTCATACCGTTCTCATTATACAGATAGTAGGGCGGGTGGTATGGGACACTCTGTGTGTCATCATTGTTTAAATCAACTGGTGTACAATACTTTCCAGGAAGTCTTTGATGGGAAAAGGAGGTTTTGAAGGTTGAGAAGTTTTCACATGTCCCGATTTCAGATGAGTATAATATTTATTTTAAACTTATTCATATTAAAAAACTTTACGCTGTCAACACTATAATTTTCATAAATCCAAACATAAAACTAATAAAAATATAAAATTACAAATATTACGGTAGGTAGGGTGGATTAAAAATTCCATTTAATTGTGTTGGAATAGAGCAACATAATAGGAAATATTTTATAATCCTAGTATTGAAATCAATTCCCGCAAAGACTGTAAATACATAATATTGTATTCAGTAGTATAGGGGAAATTCTCCTATTTCCAGTATGTTGATGGATTGCCACTACAGAAATCTAATATCACTGCATTCAGTGGAAACGTGATTATATATCGACATTAATATTGAAATATTAAAATTTTACATACATATTGGAAATAATTTTGTAGTTACAAAAGTTCTAAAAGACACAAAAATAGTTAAATCGATGATGATTATGTTCATACTTAGGTTTCAAATGTTAGCTGGAATAGAACAACTTTTCCATAGTTACCACATATCCACACAAAAATTATACACATACTATAATTTGTTAAAAATTAACGACTTTTATTTATAACTAAATTGGTAAACACTGAAGAGTGTCATATACAAGAATTCTATACATTTAACGTCACTGGACAGAGGGCGCTTTTACCTTACGCACGACCTGTGTTTGTGTGTTTTACACGACTAAATGCCTACCAGAGTCCCTATATTTGACTGTTTTTCAATAAGGTTCGATTCACAGATTTTATAATGTTTGAAGTAGAGATAACGGTTTATTCATGGAGTATATAAATAATTTAAATGGAAACTTGCCTGAAGAAGATAACAATGCCCAGTAAAGTTTAGAACAGCCTGGATCACATCGAATATGAAATTAAAACATGCTTATGCTTGAAATATTCTTAACAAAATATTCGTGGGCCAATATATCTTTTTTGACAACTAACTGAGACTTAAGCTTAGTCCAAAAAGGAATCTATTCACTTGTTTACAGAGCAAAATGATATTCTAGATGTGTATCGCTGAGGGTAGGGGACGCCTCCTGTCGAGATCGACGAAGAAATATTTTGGGGATTATTCTCAATTATCGGCAAGGATAGAGTATTTCTCAACCAGCCTCTCCAGTCAAAATAGGCATGGGATGGCAGCCCCTTATGCCTAGGCAAACAAGAACCTTTGACGCTTAGGGAACCTCACCATCTCCAACACTCATCTCCCATAATAGACTAAACCTGTCGAAATACCCTTGCGCCCCAATATCTCGACATTCCCCGGTTTGTAATGTGTCTCTACAGGACATACATATATTGCTGACATAAAAGTGACAAAAAAGTTTTTGCTGTACCCCGTTTAGGTTGAACTGGGAGGTATGAACCAGCAAGATGTGAACCCTCCTGGGGAAAATACACCCGTTAGTCACGTAGCGCAGCGTAATGTTTGAAACTCCAAAATAGTCCCTTATTTAAACAAGGTTTTAAAATGAGCTTTCAATTTATTTATAAACAAGGTGCATAGTACAAATTTTTACATTACTTTAGATCAATAGATTCTTTCGGACAAATTACGATTTTTAAGATACACCATGATATTTTATATATTTGTCTTTTTTACTTACAAATAAAGCTCACACTAGATCATGTAAAATAGAATTAGTAATACAATATTTTCATTTCTGCACTAAAAAAATTAGTATTGGACTAATCTCACGCGGTACTCATGGCAAAGTAAGGTGTTGTTATTCTAGAACTATAGAAGTTAGGAAATGATAAGGGTGTATAAAACCTGAATAAGATCACAACTCTATTTCACAGATGGTTCTTGAAGTATTTCCGTGGTTTCCAGAGACAAAGATCCCGCCTCGGATCTCGAGGGTTGTGTAGTTACACTCTAACTGAGCGGCATTCACTTTAGGGCTTTCATTTAAACAACACTGGACAATGTATTTAATTAAAAATTTCAATTACATTTTTAAATTAAGTCATTTTTTACTGTAGCGTGGAAAATGTTTTATATTATGGCTAATACGTTTTTCTACGTTCGGTGTGACTTTTACACATAGCTATAGGACATTTTTACATAGATCAGTTTTTGTAACGTAATCCAAACAAATGACAAGTTTTCACAACCTACTTGGTTGAAAATAATTATAGCACTTATCTTAACGATTATTGTTATTCGTAGCAAAGTTTTCCAACAATAATATTTTGGTTATAATAGCCTTACTTGGTCAATGAATAAAATGTTATATTCAACATTTTCCATGGCAATATGCAACTAAGAGTTTTCTGGTGGCGAATAAATTATGCACTGTTAAATAAATACCTAGATTTTTAGGACTAATTTTTTTATATTTTAGTTTATTACAGACCGCAAAAAAGTTTACCTTTAACGTTTAAAACACAAACTTTATAATGGAAGGCTAATGAAGCAAGTAAATACAGCAAGTGTTTTGGGAGTAAAACAGACAGGATAATACACTGGCATTTTCCATTGCTTTCTCTACTTTGTTATCACTAATAGCAATGAATTTAAAGATAATAATTTTTCGTTCCACACCTAATTTTTCTTGAGTTTAAGGAATAAAATCCATCCTAACAATAATATGATATTAAATAACTATAACATTTTACCTTACAAGTATTCACTATTTATTGATCGGAAACTTGTATTTCGGTCTGTCAATATGTCTATCTGTCTGCCTAATCGTATGATGGGCTTAAAAGACCCTGACCTATAAACTTGATATTTTGCTTGAAGGTTCAGATTAGCAAGGAGGAGTTAGATGATAGAGCATGGTCAACTCCATGGGGATTCTAGGGATAATGATGGAAATGAGAAAATAGCAAAATGTATAAGTGTATAAACTATCAGAATAAAATAACATGAAACTTTATAATATGACGTATTAACACATCTAGATTAGAATATTCATATAGTAATATTTTAAAAAAAGTTGAATGAAAGTTAATGTTAAAGTTTGGTCTCATGGATGTGATTTCAGCGCATATTTCATCAAGCATATCCCTTCAATACTGGTGAGAATGGACCCAAGCAATACAGAGAAACAAGAGGCACGACACAACACACGTCACGCAAACCAGGAGGGATAAGGGATGAAATATGATTTAAGTCTATTTAGGTCTAGTACTTAGTTTACCTATGGAGATGATTTAAACGCCTGTATGTAATTTCTGATGCAACTCAGTTCACTGAATATAATTTAAATAAGCAAGGAGCCTAAATCTTATTATAATTACAACCAGTGGAGATTGCAAATGCATTTCACGCAATAAAATCAGTCTATATTTTAAATATATTTTAATTACCAGGGAAATACTATAGGCTGTTTTAATATTATTGGAGTCTGATTCATTACAATTTCTGATAAGATTTTAGCTCTATTCATTTCGTGTAGAGAACTGAAGTGGAAGTCAACACACATATTTTGAGCCCACTGTGAGATGCCAGGACTTACATTTACATTTTTTAAATCTTTGCATAGAATAAATATTCAAAAGCCTTGTTATAAACAAAGTTATAGTATTTAAATTTAAGTCAGTACCGTAAGGTTTGATCGATGTATCAACTAAAACAGTATTGCAACCTATTTTGATACGTGGATAAGTGAGCTCCGTGTAAATCCCCACAAGATTTAAGCGCACATATAACTAATGGCCAGTAAATTGCTATCAATGCTCCAGGCTCTCCAGTGATGTAATGCCCAGAGCTAACCACCTGCTTCATGAATACAGTTTACTCTGCAATGTTATTAGTTGCTTCCTGATTCAATCATTGAGTGAAAAATATCGAAAATGGCACCTACACATGCCCTTTTTCCCTATGGTAATTTTTATCTGCCCAATATTGTATTTATAAAATATTTCATTAAATTGATTATAGATTTATTTTTAAACAGTATGAAAAAATTAGAAGTAATTAACATAATGCTTTTAAAATAAATTTACTTCGCATGCTTTTTAGATTCTTTTTCTTATTATTTACTAACGTTTCATTATAAACGTATTTCGTAAAAGAAGTTGATAAAAAACCTATGATTAAACAAATTTGTAAACAAACTGAGTATTTAATATTTAAACATGTGTCATAGCTGGTAATGCCATATATCTAAAGAGTTTCGGTAAAGATTTTATACATGTAATATTTTAAACTAAAAACACTTGTAATGTAAGATATACGGCAATATATCGTTATATTCGACTCTTCACTTTATTATTAAGGTATACAAAATGTTAAACTTCTGACAGAACATGACGTCAAACACAATTAGTTCCTAAGAATTGAAAATTGAACAAAGATTAACATTATAATAAATAACTTACATTTAAAGATATTAAAATACTTCGATACAACTATCAATTGATTAATTCAAAAAATGGGGTAAAATACTAATAGGTACAATAAAAACATCCATATTTATAATTTCTTCAATCTATGGATTTAATGAAGTACATGTAAAATAAAAACTAATACTTTAATATATTTTTTGTATTATTGAAGATCTGAAAAGGCTCTCTGTCCGTTCGTTGCGTCCCTTCTATACAATCTGTCTTCCAATCCGTGTAGTTTAATAACTGTCCATAGGTTTTGGAGATTTGAAAATTGGTACATATTATTTATTGGTCCAAGAAAGACCCTTATTAATATTTGGGACAAAAAGGTCAAAGGTTATTAAATCCCAAACTAGCTAACTGCCCGTCCTGGATAGCTCCTAATATAAAGGCGATACTGACTTCAAACTTGATGCATAAATTCCACCTTGTCCAAGGATTAACTTTATTTATTTTTAGGACAAAAGAAAAAATGATAAACTGTCTGAGAGCCCGTACTTGATAAACCTTAGTATAAAGTTTATAAAGCTAACGAACTTGATGCATAGATTCCTACTACTTGCCCAAGGAGTAAACTTTATTAAATTTTTGGACAAAAGGGATAATGATAAACTGAGCCTGAGAGACCCGTTACTTATAAAACCATTATATACAGTTTATAAAGATGTCAAACTTGATACATAGATTCATATTTTGTACCATGATGAACCATATTGATTTCTAGGTCAAAAAGCTATACATATGTGAAACTTGATTCATCAATTCAAATTTGTTCCAGGAAGAGCTCTAATTATTACAGCGGAAAACATTATAAGATGAGTCCGTTCGTCTGTCATTTTTGATGTACATTTTTTAAGCAACGAAATTTTTACTTTTTATCGCTTTTTTAAATCATTGAAGTTGCCTTTTCAATTAAATCTTTGTCAAACTATATTGTTAGTTGAAATATAATTTATTAAGCACATTCGTGTAATAATAGATTAAATTGATAATCAATATAACAACTAAAGATATGCCTTTTTTACAATACTTGTGGTAATTATGCATGTAACTTTTTATGCAATAAATTTGAAAAGAAAGATAAGACGACGTCTGCGTGACAGCTTTGGAAGGTAAAATTATAGACAATTGTTGTCTCCGAAGAATAGAGTGATATATTCAGCAATTTGAGGGGTAATACGTCACGAATCATGTCACCTGTCATACGTACACTTTCGCACCTCATATGACTTAACTCATGTAATTGCACGGAGAATTGAGTCTATGAATAATATAACATATCTGTAGTATATAGTATCAAAACGTAAATCAATAATTAATTATTATGTGAATTAAAAACTATTATCGTAAATAATAAGAAGATTCCTTTTTTTATTCCGTGTACAATAAAATTGAAATTTTCTATATTGCCTGATAAATTTGTAGATAATGCATAAAACATAGCTAAACGGAAATTGGCTGAAACAGGCAATTTTTTCCAACATATTTCCATTTTCACACATTTCAACACTTGTACCAGAATTTGATTTTTAACTCATTACGCTTAAAAAACAATGATGTTTAGTTTGTGATCTTTTTTACCGTAATATAATACATCCGGTACAATATACTGCTTACTGAGTGTAACATCAGCTGTTGATGTTGTTTGTTGATATGTGATGGATAATGTTTTAGTGTTATAAATCTTAATGTAACACAACAAGATATTATATAACATTACGCATGACAACAATAATTACTAGTCCACTGGTTTCAAGAATATCTCATTTACCTCCTTGTATCACAGCGATGGACCGTTATTTACAAAAGAGAACAGCGAAAGAAGTGTTTAGAATAGCAATCGTAGCTTTGAAGTAATGAACGTTGAACGTGTGCGAGTTCTCGTTAACCAAAACGAATCGCTTGTGAGTGTTTGTTTTCATATGTATTGAAAAGAATTATTAAAACCTTTGCATTAGTTTAGTTGTTACTTTTTACAGTTTCCCTATTATTATTAGAACTTTTTGTAACAAACCCTATTAATAAAACTGTTTTTTTTTTGTAAAAGTCTCAAAAGTTGTTGAAAGTTTGCTAACGAACGGTATATTGCTTATTGTTTCGTATTTACGGTTTATAAATACACAATATCTATAAAATACTGGTTCATATAGATCCACAAAACGCCTTAAATCTCTTTAAATAACCTTAAAATTAACTACCGGTTTTTAAATTTATGAAAGTAGAAAAAGAACCATTACTATTCATTTTAAGTAATATTTTGCTTTCTAAAGGTAAATGTCACTACTATTCTTCTTAAAAAAACCTATAATATAGTCAAAGGAAGTGATTTCTTTGGGAAGCATAATTTAATTTTTACATATTAAAATTTTTGAGAACACACACACATTTTTTGTTGGAAGATAGTAAAATCCTTACATGTGCGCCATAAAAATATAATATGAACATTTACATGTAATAGTCATGTAAAAGATTAGCTATATATTTTTTAGCAGAGTCTCAGCTTTTAATGAAATTGTTTAAAAATTATTAATTAGTTTCTGCTAGGTTTAACAATTAAGTTACAATTCTTAGTGTAATAAATTATGACAATATATTCGATACAACGTGGATCTTCTCATATTCAAAAGTTAGGACTTAAATCTGAGTTGTAGCGTGTAGCGTGGATTAATATTAAAGTAAAATTGTCAAAACAACCAGCTATGGGTTTGATTGGCTGGCCCTTCTTTTGGCTGAAAAACATACTAAGTATTTTGGCGAAGATCACTAGTTAGTATGATTCCACAGATACTGCAAAATTCTTATATATTGCAAACTTTTATCTTCCACATAAGCTGGAAAAGTCAAAGGCATTTAAAAAAAACATACACAGCAAACCTTTACAAGCCTACAGCTAACTTTATCTAGTAACACACGTTTGGGCTATAAAGTTGCAAACGTACTGTATTTTTTTTACATTTTTTCATTCTTTAGAAACATATTAAATATAGTTAAATAAAAATGCACTAAATTAAAAACGCTAATATATAGCCAAGAAAATATAAAGTAAATATTCTTTTTGACGTGACAACGTCTTAAATTAGGTTGCGGCTCCTGGAGTCACTCATGAAAAAATTGTAACGCCCGGTAACGTTACGATGGCCCGTCCAGTGGGTCCGCCCGCACGGGATCCCATGGGATAAAGCAGATAACTTTGGTCCGCCGCACGGGATAAAGCCAGATAACTATGTGTTTATTTCGTGAAAATGTGGAGTGATCTTCAGATTCAGCATTATACAATAACTACAACAATAAAGGTAAAATACTTGTACACAGATATTCATTATCGTCAAACTATGATTGATTGATTAATTGTTATAGACTTGACCACAAAAGTTGAGAAAGTGATTTTATAGTGTTTATGTTCAAAGCAATTGACAAATGTTTGATAGTGTTTAAAGTAAATTATTAGGTTTAAATCACTCTGCACTCAAATCGTAGATTCAGTCGAATTGAGAAGAAACAGCGCGTATTGCTAGTCAAACATTTAAAATTAACAAAATTATAACCTCTAGAAACCTGTCAAACAGATGCGACCAAACAAACGAACTAAAAACCGACCAATCACCACGCGCGGAGTTAGAATTTAACTGTGTTTTAGCAAGAAATTTCAAATTTCCCAATATTAGTAAATGTTTAGTTCAACTTTACCATTTACAATAACAAATTTTAATTTTTGATTTCAAATTATGGTACAATTGTTTTAGTAAACAAAAATATATTTTCTATAGTTAAAAATTTGTGCAATTCTTACTTTCATTGCAATTCCTTGTTTCCTATTTTTGCAATTTAATAATATTCATATCCATAAATATTCTACCGAGAAAAGAACGTTGACACGTAAAGTCCCTTCGGGCCCTTTAAAACCGTACTTCACAGGCAACCATAATAGTTTTTTTTTTAAATCGAAATAATCTAAAAACCATACAGTTTTTTATGAAAGATGAGCCAAATTGTATAGAACCACATGTAACCAAAAAAATAATTTACAGCTACGTATATACAGTATGTAGATAGATTTTTGGGCTTATTAAGTTGATTGCCTAATATAATATTACACAAAAAAGAGATGAAAAATGAGTCGAGGTTTAGTATTTTTACATCAGAGCAATAACTATTTCGATAATTTAACTAAGTTTTCTAAACCAGTAAAAAAAAAACCCCCCATTTATAAAATGGTGGATGTATTTTAAAACAATGAAATGTGTATAGTAATTCATATCAAGAGATATTTTAGAATCAATTCATTATGGTAACATATCGGATCAAATCGTATTTTTCATGATTAATAGAAAGTTCCCAAATGTGTTGTAGATGAGAGATATAGCATCAAAAGTATGTAGTATAAACTTATTATTTTATAAAATAAAGATGGTTTTCCAGTGAAAGGTAGTTTTGGGGATAACAGTACTATGCAGAGTATATGGTTATGAAGACGTGAATAAACTTGTTACATTGTTAACAGAAATTCAATTACAGAATGTTTATTTCCTGTTATTGTTTAATAATCAACCGTTTGGTGTATCCCTAGATGCATCGCTGGCCTCATCCTAGCAACGATTCTTTCTATAAAAATATGACCCCATGTTGGTGTCGCTCTCTCTCTCTCTCACACACACATACTCATTTCTCTTTCTGTAGTTTCTTGTGTTGCTTTCCAATCGTTTATTTCAAGAATGGTTTTGAGCTACGAATTTACAGCAGAATGACATTACAGCGTGTTTGTGAAAATGGGCCAAAATTTAATGTATATGTCTGTCCGTAGGCATTAAAAATAAGATATATTGTTATACTTCGGGAAGCCTTATATTTTTGCGTATTTTACCTTTATTATCTCGATAATTGTATCACTATGTTTAAATATTGTCAATACGTACTTATTTTAGGTCGGTCTAAAAAGTAAAGACTATTACAAGTTTACAAATTACGGCAGAAATATCCATAGTTTCTAGTAATTAATGATGCCATTATATGGGTTTTAAGAGACTAGTTCACATGGTTTCCACTAATTAAATTTTACTACAAGTAACTGAGAGAAGTACTGTCTGACATTGACTGAATGAACTAGCTTCGGAATTGAGGGCGACATTTTTACACTCATTTATTATTAAAGCGATACTACCCAAATCTGTTTCATTGTGATTTTGCATTCAGTAAAAGTATTAATTGTACTCAAAAGGGTGCATGGTTTGTCCCGCCTACTCTGGGCTTATAGTTCCTAATGCCTTCCTCCGGTAATAACTGTGGCTTCCGTCTTTTGCCCCCTTTTCCCGGTCGTTGTAAGTGTACTTCCAAAGGGGAACCTCAACAACGTGGTCGTCTGTTAAATGGGGGTTATTCTTATTGTGAAATTCATTTGAAAATTTTGTGTTAACAAAAACAAATGTTCGGGGCCCTATAGGACTATTTAAAAAGTCACTTAAATATTTTTAAAAGTCGGAATAATAGTTAAATTAGGTTCCAACAACAATTATATCAACTCTTAAGGCTAAAAATTTATTTAATAGTGTAGACCCCCCCGTACTTTGTTATAAGTCACGGACTTTGATTTTGAAAACTGCTTGGGAATCCGGGTTAACCATTACTTTAAAATTTAACATTTCTCCAAAAACTGTTATGTTATGTAGGGAAGAGTATGCCCCCAACTGAAGGTTTTACTATGTTTTAAAGCAAAATTCCAAATCAATAAGCTAATTAAAATTTTCTAGTGTCCTGCGGACATATATTATGGTGACACGCCCACTTTTCTAAAATCATTAGTGTCTATGTTAAAAAAATTTTTTATGCAAAATTTAAAAAGTGCAAATGAAATCTTTTTTTAATAATTTTTTTACACAATACTTCCAATTTTGTTCTATACATTACGTTATATAGCATGTTAGATAAAATTCCCGTAAGATACTACGGTACCAAACGTTAGAGTGCACTGAAGTGAAGTATTTTCACTGAAAATTAACTTTTTTAAATTTTTTTACCATGGAAAAGAAGGTATTTGTTGAAATAAAAAATGTAAGTTTATTTAAAAAATTTCTTCAACTCAAGTTATTTCCTCCTTTCCAAATGGTTACCCTAAGGGCCCAAAACACAAATAGTCTCTAACACTCTGCCACACACTGAAGTCCAGGTATGTAGATTTTAAGTCTCATATTAAATTGAGGCTAATTCCAGTTTGTTTTCGAACATCGTGTGGACAAATAAACTGTTAGATAATCAATGTAAAAGAAATTTTAACTTTACGAAAAAATAGGCTTTTCACTAAAGATCAGCTAATAAATTCATATTTTTTATAAAAACCTTTTTTAAACCTACTCTTATATGGAAAAAAATTTTTTTTTTTTTATTTTAAACGCCGCTGGGCACATATAATACAATCATAAGGACAAATATAAAATTGTATTTACCCCGTAAACTTCATTAAATTTTTAATAAAAATTTGCCCCTAAAGGCAAAGCAGAATATTGTAACTAAATAAAATATCCTTCCCCTTTATACCCCAAAATAGCTGAACTCTTATATCTTATGATACACGAGTTAAGTTGTACATTTTTACAACAGTCTAATTTTTTTTTTTGCTCAGGCAATTTTTTTGTAAAAATGTTTTATAGTGGATTTAGTAAAATCTATTTTTAACATACAACACAATAATCGATGCCCACCCTTTCAGCTTGGCTGAAAATTTTTTTATGGGAAAAGGACTCTAAGCGGTGGAAAAATTTCCTTACTTCGTGTACACACCAGTGTTCTACTATACCTTATTCTTGAATTTTTTTCCCAAAACAAAGTGAAGGATAACTTTACAAGTTTTTTACAAAAATATTCCATCTAAACCTATTAAAATATACTTTACTTTATTTAGTAAGGTATTGTTATAACACCGTTATGGAATATTCTTTTTGTTGGTGATACCATCTTGTGGGTACTTTGCAGTAAAAAACAATAATTTTGTGGAACATGTTT